>NW_027142353.1:57624382-57834382 GCF_026170545.1 Melanerpes formicivorus
CTTCCTTCCTTCCTTCCTTCCTTCCTTCCTTCCTTCCTTCCTTCCTTCCTTCCTTCCTTCCTTCCTTCCTTCCTTCCTTCCTTCCTTCCTTCCTTCCTTCCTTCCTTCCTTCCTTCCTTCCTTCCTTCCTTCCTTCCTTTCCTTCCTTCCTTCCTTTCCTTCCTTTCCTTCTTTTTTTTTTTTTTTTTTTTTTTTTTTTTGTGTGTTGGGGTTTTTGTGTTTGTTTTAGTTTGTTATTTGTTTGCCTGGTCACTTTCCAGTGCTACTCTCCACTCACCCCAGACTCTGACAGTGTTTTGCTCAGGCTTTTAGGCTCTCTCTAGTCCCTAGAAATCATAGACAGGAGAGGGAGACTAAGTGTGGAAGCTTAAATCGTTGAGATGTGCCAATGCAGATGCTGGGAGGGAGAGTGCTAAAGTCCAGAGGCCCATGCAGTGCCTCTGGGACTGCAGAGATATTAAGCAAGATGTGGAATAATAATTTCAGGGCCAGAGGACAGAAGAGACAAGAATTACTCACTGAAAAGGGCAAACTTTGAACGTCCTGAGCCACCTAATGTTATTTTGAAGTTCTCACTGCTTTGAGTGGACACTGAACTACATGACCAGCAGAAGTCGAGTTTTATGGACTTCTGAATGATTCTGTCATTCTAATTTTACTCTTTGTCTGCATTTTAAAACAGCAGAAATGTCCTTTGGTGATGTATGGTCTTTTGGGAAATATATTACTGGAATTAGCCTCATAAAACAGGCCAGTTACTTGTCTAAAGTACTGACATATCTGTCTGCAGCCTGGGCATGTTTCAAATGTTACTGAGGTTATCTCCGGTTCTTGGGATTACAGGATGTTTGCTGGCAGCTTTGGAAAAGAAACCCTAAACTGCAGGGTCTGGCTGTCAAATTAGGGCTTTGCACATTGGCTGCATTGTTGAAACTATATTTTAAGAAGTAGAGAAATGCATTTGCTGATCAGAAAACTGACCCAATGCAGGGCAGAAAGGAAACATTTTAGATTTGAGGGAGAAGGACACAACTGGTATTTCCTGTCTGTGCAGAGTTCGTTGAGAGCATCACTATTCCATACAGGTAACAAAAAGATCTAGAGATTTCCAGAAAGGCAGTGAGTGTTCCTGGAACAGTTAAAGTGAGTAATAGATGAAATTCTGAAGAAAACCTGCAAGATATGTTAGTGCCTTCTGTTGGCAAAAGTAGCATGTAGAGGAAAGTCTTAGTTAACTTTTGAAATTGGTTGGACTTGAGGAGCTTTGCAGAGATTCATGTGATGTGGGCCATGGCAGATGCCCAGATGTGAGACCACACTAAGTATCAAGGCAGGACTGCAGTTGTTTTTTCCTTGGGGTGACATCTGCTCACTCTAGTATGCCCTTGTCTGTGCCCCAGGGCAGGGCAGCCCCTTGAAAAGGGGATTGGTGAAAGAGCTGGTGTGGTACAGCAGCTGGTACCTGGCCATGGTCTTGCATCCTCTGTGTGCTGCTGACTTGAAAGCATGAGAAGAAACAAAGTTACTCAATTAAAAAAACAGGAACCTGCTCAGAAGCAATATAAAGAAAAATATTTTCACTCCCCTGGTGTCTTCTAATATAACCATGAAGTGGAGCAATTTTGTGTATTTATGCCCTTACTCTCCAGGCACCTGCTGAATATTTATTGCTGTAGCGTCTCTTGTGCCTTTCTGTCTGTTCATAAACAGCTCAATACCAGTGATGTGAGATTTGGTGAGCATTCATCACTTCAAACTGAAGCCAACAGTTACTGAAAGAAAGTGCTTATTGCACACAAGTTCCCCACATCTTCTGCAGAAGAGGTGACTAAGGGACAACTGTAACTCAGAGACTCTAGAATATGATAATGATGCCCTGCCTTTGGGAGCAAGCCATAATTAATTACCTGCCTTGTATTGACTTGATTGTCGCTGATAGGTTTCAGACAAGCCAGCTCCCAGCTGCAGATGTCCTTTTCTTTCTGAAAGAAGAAGACTTCATAGCAGAACACAGCATTTCACAGCTGGGACTCTGCTGATGTGTAAGGTATCAGCAACTGATCTGCAAGTAAAGAACAAGGACTTTGCACGTTTGCATGAAGGAAAGGAAAGAAATCAAATGAATGGATATAAAAAACAGCCAACATTCAAAGCTGAAGGGGTTTTGTTTGTTTGTTTAGGTTCATTTCCCTGTTTTTTATTGGAAATGAGAACTGCCCCCAAAGGCTGATTTTCCCCCTGCCCACCCTGAAAACGACCACAGTGGTTTTGCTGCTCACACAGGTATTGAGTCAGGTCAGCAGTGGGGGACACAATCCAGACCACCTCCAGTCACTTGCCAGAGGGACACTCACTGGTCTAAGCATGAAGTCCTGGTCTCTGTTGCAGTTTGTGGATGGGTATTGTGAGCAGCAGGGATTTAGATGAAGGTCTGGTCCCATTGCTTGAACAGGGATGGTCAATGCCTGGGCCAGCAATGCCTTCAGCTCTGGGAGAGACCACTGAACCCTCATAAGGTGGCTGGATTATGAAATCTTGGCCTAGCCACCCTGTTGCAGATGTGGTGTGTGGTGGTGACATGGTGCACAGGTTGGCTGTACCTATTTTTCTTAGAAGGGGGATGGAGACAAATGGTGACAGAGTTATCTTTCTGTCATCCAGAGATGATTATTTAGTGGGATTCACAAAATGCTACTGCAAAAAGAGAAGTAGCTGTTAGTGCTGCCACTGTGTTCAGAAAAAATATACAGGGTTTAAAAATGATCATCTTTTTCCCCAGCCTGGGTGGAGAACCCAGCCAGATGGGTGCAGTTGGTACTGACAAGGGCACTCACTTTCTAAGAAGGAGTTCTGTTCATCTATCCCTGTGAATAGTATCCATGCAACAGTGAAATGAAGCAGCTTTTACATATTTATACCCTTGTTCAGCCTGCAGCACTTTGAGAACCAAATGACAGGATCACAGGGAAGTTTGCCCACTTAGAAACACTCCAGCAACCACAGCAAGAATAAATGTGAACAGAATGTTATCATTTCATTATTTTTATTCAATAGTAGAGCTTGACAAATCCTGCAAAGAAGCATTCATCAGTGTTAGCTCAAATAAAAATTGTGCTTTTGCTTTGGCGTTCACTCCTTTTCAGTGGTGTTTGGAGAATGTGCAAACAAATGATCTGTACTCAGCTGAGAACAAGTGTGGTGTGAAGAGGTCATTCTCTAGAATGGAGTTGCCATGACTCAGTAGTTCAGGGAGAGGCACCTAGCATTTTGCAAACTTTCTCTGTGGCCTTGAGCAAGTAATGCCAGGGAAGCATTCTGGAGCATGTAATAGATCAGGCACTTGGCCATCAGTTAGAATTTGGGTGCTGGATCCTACCTTGTGCTTTGGAAAAACTTTCCCCTATATATATCTAAATAGCTCCAATTCCCCTTGTCCAAAATTTGGATAATCATATTTCCTTCTTGTCATCTATCATTTGTCCTGTCTGCTTACACCATAATCTGTTGCAGACAAAGGTTGTCTCTACCTGTGCACTTCTGGGGCTCACAGAGCAACTCTGAGACATCTGGAGCCATCATTGCAGAAATAAATTTGGACACAGTGAAGAATATTTCCAAGGTTCCTGAAATACCACCTTCAAACTCCTGTTATTTCTTTCTAGCTGTATATCATTCTGGGCAGGCAGCAGAGAGCACATAAGAGTGCTCTGCCAGGTCTGTGGGATTCCTGTCATTTCCTCCGGGGCTGCAATATCTCAGGCACCACTTCCAGGCTATGCATCCACCATGGCTAAAAGGTTTGAAGTCCTTGAGGTCCAAAAAGATCAAAGTACTTGGCACAGGGTTTTTTTACCCCATTTAGATACAAGAAGTTCATATTTCATTACTGGTTGATAGTAGGGGGAAGATGAGCCAGCAGTGTGCCCAGGTGGCCAGTTGCTGGAACATGTCCAGAGAAGGGCAACAAAGCTGGAGAGGGGTTTGGAGCACAAGCCCTATGAGGAGAGGCTGAGGGAGCTGGGGTTGCTTAGCCTGGAGAAGAGGAGGCTCAGAGGAGACCTAATTGCTGCCTACAACTACCTGAAGGGAGGTTGTAGCCAGGTGGGAGTTGGTCTCTTCTTCCAGGCAGCCAGCACCAGAACAAAAGGACACAGTCTCAAGCTGCACCAGGGGAGGTTTAGGCTGGATGTTAGGAAGAAATTCTTCACAGAAAGAGTGATTGGCCATTGGAATGTGCTGCCCAGGTGTCGTGGGATGGAAGGGGTAAGGCCAAGAAGCTTCCTCCCTTCCCCCTTGTAAAGTAAAAGGAAAAAAAAATTGAAGGGAAAAGAAAAAAAAACTCGCAAGCTGAATTAGCAAAGCAGTGGAGCTATATTTACAAAGCCATGTAGGGTTTGCAGGGGGATATTTACAAATTTACAATATCTACAATATATACAAAGATATACAACAGAGTAACACAGGAATGAGAGTAAACCCCTCGGCAGAGAGGGGGTTCCCCACCTCCTCTTTCCCCTCTTTCCCCCCTTTCCCCAGATTAGGTTAGAAGAGAGAGAGAGCGAAAGAAAGAAGTTAAAAGCAGTTTTGTGTTAATTGGAAAAGAGTTAATATACAGGCCTGGTATCTTGTTTTCAAGGCCGGGGCCTTGGCAGAAAGCCCAGCACAGAGTTAGCTGCAGAGCTGCTGCACCATGCAAAGGCGGAAGCAAGACTGATAGAAAAGTCCTGAAAATGCTCAGTTCACTCCCAGTTCTGAAGGTGCTTCCTCCCACTCGTCCAATGAAATTAGTTTAGACTATTCCTTCCGTTTACTAACTTCCGTCCACCATATTCTCTTTCTTAAGGGGGCAACGTCAACCGGCCACACCAGGGATGTGGTGGAGTCGCCATCACTGAAGGTGTTTAGGAGGAGACTAGATGGGGTGCTTGGTTACATGGTTTAGTTGATTAGATGGCGTTGGATGATGGGTTGGACACGATGATCTTGAAGGTCTCTTCCAACCTGGTTTATTCCATTCCATTCTATTCCATTCCATGCAATGGCCACAGCAGCCAGAGCTGCAGGTACACAACCACTAGGGCTGTATTGGGGGTGGGCTTTGGGGCCACGAGTGCAGGTGGCTGGCTCTGGCCAGGGATGAGGAAATAAGAGGTCGGGCTGTGGCAGAGCTTGCAGCTCCCAGCATCCATGGTCTAATACTGTTGATTGTAGATGCCATTACCACTTGGTATCATTGATAGTGGATGCTAACCCCATGTGGGGATGGTACCAGGCTGACCCTCCCCTGACATTTCTGCCTAATGGGCTGCAGCCACAAGTTGGGATAAGGGTTTCTACAGCTCTGCAGAGCCTAGTCCTACTCCCTTACCCATGTGGAGCACAATCACAGGATCACAGGATGTTAGGGGTTGGAAGGGACCTCTGGAGGTCTTTGAGTCCAACCCCACTGACAAAGCAGGACCATAGAATCTAGTGTAGGTTGCACAGGAATGCATTCAGATGGGTCTTGAAAGTCTCCAGAGAAGGAGACCACACAATCTCTGTGGAACCTGTTCCAGTGCTCTATGACCCTCACAGTAAAGAGGTTCTTCCTCATGTTGAGGTGGAACTTCCTGTACTGTAGTTTACATCCATTACCCCTTGTCCTATCACTTTGCTCCCAGGACTGGAGCTGCACTGTTGTGCAATGTGAGGACATCAGCTGTGAACCTTTCTCTCCAGCCTGAACACATACAAATCAAAGTACACGTACTGCAGAGCATTATACTATATAACAACTTCAGACTCATAAAAGTTGTTATTCACAGATGTTTAATTATTGCTTTTCAGTGACAGCAATGTTCACATTTGTGTATTTTCTAGTATCTATGCAAATGCCAGTAATCTGTACAAACTCCAGTAACTTCTGATGACAGGGGATGGCACCAGAAGCGATCATCCATAGAGCAACTTATTCTGTTGCAAGTTGATGCAAGCAGCAAGGCAAATATCTTACTCTAATTTATTAGCTAATATTCCAGCCAACGAGGCACTATTTCTCGGTGATCCTTTGATTGCTTTTGCTTTTTATTTGCTTCATATCCATCATTTCCATCTTTTCCCGCTAGTAATCACATTTCCTTTGCATTTGGCATAAATAAGCAAGCAATAATATCAGTGTGAGCTTCTAGTGCAGCAGAATGGCAGCTACTGAAATGCTGATCCTTTCTAGGCTTAGTAAGTCTTGCTGCAGAGATTGGGATTTGGACCAAAGCGTTGCTCCTTAATGCTTTGCTGCAGCTTAGACAGAGGAAGAGGCTTCTCATAGCTGGGCTCTTCAATACTGTTAAAATTTGGTGTCTTTGCCTTCCTTCTTTCCTTCTAAAAGAGATGTTGAGTTCTATGTGAAATCATTATTTGACTTCTAAAATGTCATTCCATTTTGTAGCAGCTGCTCTCTGTGTCACTGTACTCCACGACTCTTAGGGCCCATAGCCAACAAGCATAATAAATCTTGACTTTAGTGCCCTCCTGGCAGGATGTAAATGCTTTTCCTGTCTTCCCTGGAGCACTTTTGCCCATACAGTTCACCAGTACCCATGGCTGGGCTCATATTGTGTGACTCATATACTAAACTTTGCTGTGGATGGACAGTCTAGCAGTCTTGTTTGTATTCAGGTTGTGGTGATTATTACAGGAGCTTTGGTGAGATCTGGTCCTTCCCCCATGCTTGAGCACCCCTCAGCAAGTGCAAGGAGATGCTGCATGCAGGACATACACAGCTCCAAAGAACAAAGCTAGCATTTAGTAGCTAACACACACAGGATAGGTGGGACTTGACAAGCCACCCAGTTGAACACAGGGAGCTCACCACACCAACATGGCACCCCAGTGCATTTGCTAACTGCACAGACACCACCTCAGATGGAGAAGAATTTATCACTGCAGCCCTAGGACATATCCCCAGTCATGCTGAGTTCCCTTATTTCACCTCCTTGTTTGCTTCTTGAGGGTTTTGTACCTTCCCTGAACCACCCTGCCTCTGCCTGTGGTGCTACCTTTGTCCTTTCCTGGCTCTGCTCTGCAGATGTCTCATGGCTTCTCCTGATGACTGTGCAACACCTGCAGCTGCCTAAGCCATGGACAGACAGTCAGGGATGTTATGTCAGAGCTGGGCTTTGATGTGCTTCAGGCTAAGCCTGTTGGCTTCAAACAGATAAGGAGGTGACAACTGAGATTGAAGACTGAGGTTTACATCCCCAGTTGCTGCTGGAGACAGTGCAACAGCCACAGGTCAGGTAGCTCTTGTGATCTGCCACTCTTCATCACTTTTACCAAATGCTGGCAGACAGGAGAGGTGCCTGAGGACTGCAGGAGAACCAATGTCGCTCCATTCTCAAAAAGAGCAAGAAAGAGGTTCCTGGGAACTATTGACCAGTCAGCCTCACCTCCATCCCTGGAAAAATGATGGAGCAGCTCCTTCCAGAGGGCATCTCAAGGCACTTGGAAGAGGGCTATCAGGAGTAGTCAGCATGGATTCACCAAGGAAATCCTGGTTGACTAACCTGATAGCCTTCTATGGTGCTGTAACTGAGTGGGTAGATTCAGGGAGACCAGTGGATGTGGGCTACCTTGACCTTAGGAAGGCCTTTGACACCATCTCCTGTGACATCCTAGTGAACAAGCTCAGGAAGTGTGGGATGGAAGAGCAGACAGTGAGGTGGATTAGGAACTGGTTACAAGGTAGAGTTCAAAGAGTGGTGATCAATGGTGCCAAGTCCAGCTGGAGAGCTGTAACTAGTGCTGAGACCCATGTTGTTCAACATCTTCATTAATGACATTGACGAGGGGACAGACAGAGTGCCTGCTCAGCACGTTTCCTGATGACACCAAACTGGGAGGCTTGGCTGATACACCTGAAGGCTGTGAAGCCATCCAGTGAGACTTTGACAGAGTGGAGAGCTGGGCAAAGAGAAACCTAATGAGGTTCAACAAGGATAAGTGCAGAGTCCTGCATCCAGGGAGGAATGATAAACTGCACCTGGGAGGTGTTCTGCTGGAGAGCAGTGCTGTGGAGAGAGATCTGTGAGTCCTGGGGGATAACAAATTATCCCTGGGACAGCAATGTGCCCTGGTGGCCAAGAGGGCCAATGGGGTGTATTAAGAGGAGTGTGTCCAGCAGATCGAGGGAGGTTCTCCTCCTGCTCTACTCTGCCCAGGTGAGACCTCATCTTGAGTACTGTGTTCAGTTTTGGGCTCCCCAGTTTAAGAGGGACAGGGATCTGCTGGAGAGACTCCAGCGAAGGGCAAGGAGGATGATTAGAGGACTGGAGCACTGCCTGATGAGGAGAGGCTGAGTGACCTGGGGCTTTTTAGTTTGGAGAAGACTTAGAGGGGATTTAATAAATGTTTATAAATATCTGAGAGCTGGGTGTCAGGAGGGAGGGGACAGGCTCTTCCCACTTGCTCCCTGTGGTAGGACAAGGAGCAATGGATGTAAGCTGCAGCACAGGAGGTTTCACCTCAACACAAGGGCGAACTTCTTTACTGTAAGGGTCACAGACAGCTGGAACAGGCTCCCCAGAGATGTTGTGGAGTCTCCTTCTCAGGAGACTTTCAAGGCCCATCTGATGCATTTCTCTGTGACCTGAGCTAGATTGTATGGTCCTGCTCTGGCAGGGGGGTTGGACTTGATGATCACTTTGGGTCCCTTCCAACACCTAACATCCTGTGATCTGCTTCTTAGTTTGTGCAAACAAATGGGTGCTGCTGACACCAGGTTTCCAGGACTGCACTGTCTCCTGATTCCAGAAGCCTCAGTTTCAGGATGGGTGCTGTGGCCCACCATGCAAGCTGTAGCACACTGAGCAAAAACCTGCACTGATGAAATTCTTCACTCATGCACAGAACAAAAAGGTTTCTTCAGAGCAAAAGAGCTGGCAGTAATTGGGGTGTATCAGCAGGATATTTGAGCAGCAGTGATTATAGGAGTGCAGTAAATAACAGGGCTGAGTTGCAGTGGTGCAGAGAGAACTGCGAGTTGTATGTTTTGTCTGTGTATGTAGGATGGCACATGGCTTTTTGTTGCCACAAATCAAGCCTATCTGTATGATTTACTTTCTCCTCCTACCATCTCCCTTTATTAAGTTAAATGAATCATGCCACAGCTCTGTGGTTTATGGCTGTATGTTTTGCTGAGAACGTGTCACAATGAGAAAAGCTGAAGTTTTGATGTATTAGTAAAACCAAACTAGTCTGCTAGGGCAAGATTGGAAGGATTTAGTTTCTTCTTGGACGAATTCTGACATGTGAAACAAATTTCCGTCCTTCCTTCTTCTTCTTCTTCCATATTTCATACCTGGATTCAAAGAAAGGCCTTGAAATTCTCCTCACCTCAAGCTTAAACTTCCCCTGGTGCAGCTTAAGACTGTGTCTTCTTGTTCTGTTGCTGGTTGCCTGGGAGAAGAGACCAACCCCCACCTTGCTACAACCTCCCTTCAGGTAGTTGTAGAAAGCAATAAGGTCTCCCCTGAGCCTCCTCTTCTCCAGGCTAAACAACCCCAGCTCCCTCAGCCTCTCCTTACAGGGCTGTGCTTCAGACCCCTCCCCAGCCTCATTGCCCTTCTCTGGACACATTCAAGTGTCTCAATGTCCTTCTTAAACTGAGGGGCCCAGAACTGGACACAGGACTCAAGGTGTGGCCTAACCAGTGCTGAGTACAGGGGCACAATGACTTCCCTGCTCCTGCTGGCCACACTCTTCTTGATGCATGCCAGGATGCCATTGGCCTTCTTGGCCACCTGGGCACAATGCTGGCTCATGTTCAGCTGGATGTCAACCAGCACACTCAGGTCCCTTTCTGTTTGGCAGCTCTCCAGCCACTCTGTCCCCAGCCTGTAGCTCTTCATGAGGTTGTTGTGGCCAAAGCGCAGCACCTGGCACTTGGATTTGTTAAATATCATCTTGTTGGACTCTGCCCATCTGTCCAGCCTGTCGAGGTCCCTCTGCAGAGCCCTTCTACCCTCTAAGGTTGGACTTGATGATCCTTGAGGTCTCTTCCAACCTTGGTAATTCTGTGATTCTGTGAAATAGGTGGCACCCAAGGCCTGTTCTGGCACAACTTGACCTGTGCAGTTTAGGCTCGAGGTGAAGAGAAAGTTCGTCACAGAAAGAGTCGTTAGCCATTGGAATGTGCTGCCCAGGGAGGTGGTGGAGTCACTGTCCCTGGGGGTGTTCAAAAAAGGATTGGACGTGGCACTTGAAGCCATGGTTTAGTTGTCATGTCTGTACCAAGGCTTAAGGAAACACAAACATTTACATATGAGATGTATGAGTAGGTGGTCCTGGTTCTGGCAAGAAGGTTGGACTAGATGATATTTCTAGGTCCTTTCCTACTACTAACATTCTGCCTGTGTCTGTGTGTGAGGCTCCTGATATAGGCATTATTTGGAATACAGTGCTGCTTTCACAATAATTTTACTAAACTATTAAGAGAGAGAAATAATCATTGGGAATGACTCTTACCATAAAACATTTTGTTTTAAATAAGAGGAATTCCTATTGTGGCAATGCCATGATCAAAATGCCATGAAAAAGCTTTGATAAGCATCAGAGATATCATAGTTATTTCTTGCTTTAATGACCACTGATTAATTATCACGTGGAACTTATGCTGAATGTTTAGGCTGGATGTTAGGAAGAAGTTCTTCACAGAAAGAGTGATTTGCCATTGGAATGGGCTGCCCAGGGAGGTGGTGGAGTCAGCCATCACTGGAAGCATTTAGGAAGAGACTGGATGGGGTGCTTGGTGCCATGGTTTAGTTGATTAGATAGTGTTGGGTGATAGGTTGGACTCGATCTCAAAGGTCTTTTCCAACCTGGTTAATTCTGTATTCTGTATTCAAAACATCATGTTATTAGGACAAATTAGGAATTCTGCCTCAGGCCACCAGATACTGTACTTCTGGTGCTGCAGTGAACAGGTGTGTGTTAAGCAATGACAGGATCTGATGCCAAATGCTGAAAGCAAAACAAAGCAACTGCAGTTGCTCGCTCTGTAAATTGTCCTAAGGGCTTCATCTGCAGGAGGAAATTTCAGGTTTGTACTTGCCTCACAGCACAGCTGTACCAGTAGGCTATGTGAGACTTAAGTGGTAGGCACAGAGAAGACATTTTAAATCTAGAATCTCTTGCCACCTTTGGGTAAGGTTGTGGAAGATGAAACTAAACAGCCCTGGATCTGATTTGTGGCACCTTCCTTTTCAGAGGCTGACAGCACCTGCAGTAGTGCACATGTTCCTGTGCACTAAAGCACCTCTCAAGAGCTTGAAGAGACTCAGGCACTGTTGCTGGAAGATTGTGAGCAGGCTGTGCTATGCAATTTTCATAGCTTGTTCTGAAGCTTATTTAATTGCCAATATTTCCACACCCCACCCCCCTGCCCTGCTCCAATTTTTCCCTGGCATTGTGCTGTACAGCACCACTGGAAACTTCAGAAAATATTCAGAATGAAAACAGAAAAAGTAATGTATCAAATTCAGGGTTTGACCTAATAATCTGTGGATACAATTTGTTTGTTTGCTCACACAGAGACCCAAGAGAATCCCAAGAATTGGGCAGAATCCAACGGCACGAGATTTAACACATCCACGTGCCGGGTTCTGCACATTGGCCACAACAACCCCATGCAGTGCTACAGGCTGGGGTCAGGGTGGCTGGAGAGCAGCCAGGCAGGGACCCGGGGGTACTGGTCGATGGTAGGCTGAACATGAGCCTGCAGTGTGCCCAGGCAGCCAAGAGGGCCAATGGCATCCTGGCCTGCATCAGGAACAGTGTGGCCAGCAGGAGCAGGGAGGTCATTCTGCCCCTGTACACTGCACTGGTTAGGCCACACCTCGAGTACTGTGTCCAGTTCTGGGCCCCTCAGTTTAGGAAGGATGTTGACTTGCTGGAACGAGTCCAGAGAAGGGCAATGAAGTTGGTGAGGGGTTTGGAACACAAGCCCTATGAGGAAAGACTGAGGGAGCTGGGATTGCTCAGCCTGGAGAGGAGGAGACTCAGGGGTGACCTTATCACTCTCTACAACTACCTTAAGGGAGGTTGTAGACAGGTGGATGTTGGTCTCTTCTCCCAGGCAGCCAGTACCAGAACAAGAGGACACAGTCGCAGGCTGTGCCAGGGGAGGTTCAAGTTGGATGTTAGGAAGAAGTTCTATACAGAAAGAGTGATTGCCCATTGGAATGGGCTTCCCGGGGAGGTGGTGGAGTTGCTGTCATTGGAGGTGTTCAGGAGGAGACTTGATGGGGTGCTTGGTGCCATGGGTTAGTTGTTTAGGTGGGTTGGATTGGTTGATAGGTTGGACACGATGATCTTGAAGGTCTCTTCCAACCTGGTTTGGTTTATTCTAAATAAATAAAGGTTTATTCTAAATAAGAGCTATGCATGGTCTATAGCCATGTAGCTTTGTCCTCATTCCCATAAAACTTACAGAAGTCTCAAGTTCCACTTCTGCAAACCATTTTTTCATCCTATGAATGCCACACAAGTTCCTCTATTTTCTAAGTAATCCCATCAGTCTGATAATTAACATAAAGTTAGTTGTATAAACTATTCTGGTTTCTTTCTTGGCTGTTTGCTTTAGCTGGTATCAGCTGGTGGCTTTTGCTTGGCTGTTGCTGACCTTGGCTGCATTCTTGTTGTGGCTAAGTAACTAGCAAGGTTCTCTCTGCTCTTCTCTTTTCTCTTTTCTCTTGTACAGGGAGGGAGGAGGGAGAGAGAGGGAAGCTATTGGTAACCCCCTGGTTTTGCCTTGTGTTGTTTATAAATGGTAAATATATGTAAATATTGTATATTTTGTACATATCCATTGCATTTCATATTTCTAGATTGCAGTCTGCTTATAAATAAAGCTTCATTGGCCTCCATCCTCAACTGAGCTGGTCTGGTAATTTTATACTGGGGGGATACTTCTCCAAATTATTTGGGGAGTAATTTCAACTCACCACAGCTGGGCAGGTGACATGACCTACCCCTCTATAGTAGCCTCCCAGCCCAGGGTGACTTTCTTCTAAGAAGCATAAAATGATCCTGATCCTGATTCCAGTCCTAACCCATCCAGGATCCACTAGACCTCTAGTGTCATTGAGTAGATAGTTGTGTACCCCCTTTAGGGCTTTCCAGTCAGTGGTTTTAGACTGGGCAAGTGGGATATTTTAAGCCAAAGGCTCAGCAAGTTCTTCTGCAGGGAAACATTGGCCTGCACAGGTACAGACAGCTTTGTCTCCCTCCTGCAAGTTACCAAGAATGAGCAAGTGCTTGCTGACTAAGAACAGCAAACAACTTATCAGTTATTCAACAAGGACTAAAGCTTTCCTGGTATGATGACTTCACAAGTTACACACAGGCACCTTATTCAGCTCTTCAGTGAGCACTGCTGAAAACACTTCTGTCTGTGCCTCCATCCAATGCACAGTAAGAGGACAGTAGGGTAAGAACCTTTGCCACAAGCAACCACTACAACTGACAGCAGCTGACCAAAGGTATATTCTGTAACATGTTGCCCTGATGATCAATAAAAGCTGAGGGAAGAAGAGAGGGGAAGATAGTTGGTTGGAGTGATAATGTTTGTCTTCTGAAGCAACCATTACATGTGATGGAGCCCTGCTTTCCTGGAGATGGCTGAACACCTGCCTGCTGAGGGAACATGGTGGATTAATTCCTTCATTTGGTTTGCCCTGTGTGCACAGCTTTTGCTTTACCTATTAAACTATTCTTCTCTTAATCCACATTTTCCCACAGGAGGGGAATGAGTGAGTGGCTGCATGGTGCTGAGCTGCCAACTGGACTTAAACCATGACACTTGGACACCTAAATCAAAGAGTATAGCTCCACTTTACCCATCCATTTTCATCAAGGTTTTATTTTATTCCATATACTTGGAGGTACCAGTTTTCTATTGGCTCAGCACACAGAATGGGCAGGGCTGACTGCTGATCTGGTCTCTGCACATTCATGAATATAAGGACACTGGAATCCCTGTCTACAGCTGTCAACAAACCTCTGAGTCTAATGTATGATCATTTTAACTTTTAGCAGCACAGATGGATGCAGTGATAGTGGCTACTGTCAAAACACCCAAGCAGAACTACAGACTCTGTTGGAAGATGTAAATGATCATAAAGCAGCATCTGCTGCCATGATGCTGACCCTTGTGTGGCCTGTGCAGAGCCATGGTGACACAGAGCTTTACAGAAAGCTGTTGATTTTCTGTACTGTGGTTGTACTGTAACACACAGCAGGGAAAAAAATATTCTGTGCTTTGGGTTGGCTTGGAGCAGCAGACAACAACTGTGCCACACAGTAGGTTAAGATCAACAATGAATTGCTCACAGCTGAAGCTAATACCTTTTCAACCAACACAGGCTGGCAAGCAGTAGCTTCCTTATCATGTTAGCCTTCCCAAGTCATCCCCCAAGGTGTGTGACTGCGTGGTCAGCATCATTTGGGCCCCTCAGTTTAAGAAGGACATCGAAACACTTGAACGTGTCCAGAGAAGGGCAACAAGGCTGGGGAGAGGCCTTGAGCACAAGCCCTATGAGGAGAGGCTGAGGGAGCTGGGATTGTTTATCATGGAGAAGAGGAGGCTCAGGGGTGACCTCATTGCCCTCTACAACTACCTGAAAGGTGGTTGTAGCTGGGAAGGGGTTGGTCTCTTCTCCCAGCAACCAGCACCAGAACAAGAGGACACAGTCTCAAGCTGCACCAGGGGAGGTTTAGACTTGAGGTGAGGAGAAAGTTCTTCACTGAGCGAGTCATTGGTCATTGGGATGGGCTGCCCAGGGAGGTGGTGGAGTCACTATCCCTGGAGGTGTTCAAGAGGGGATTGGACGTGGCACTTGGTGCCATGGTCTAGTCATGGGGTCTGTGTTGATAGGTTGCACTCGATGATCCTCAAGGTCTCTTCCAACCTTAGTTATACTGTGATACCATCTCTCTGGGCAGGGGTAGGAGTTCAGCCAAACTTTTCTTTAGCACTGGGCAGGAGACTGACCAGTAGTGCTTGATTTGCTTGAGAGATCAAGTGAAGGTGACTTTAGTGACTTCAGGAATTCCGATGTCCAATTACAAGACAAGAAGCAATGGGTGGAAGTTGAGGCATAGGAAGTTGCATGGAAACAGGAAGAAGAATGTCACTGTGAGGGTGACATAACACTGGAATGAGCAGCCCAGGGGGGTTGTGGGGTCTTCCTCTCTAGAGATATTCAAGACCCACCTGGATGAATTGCTGTGTGATCTGGTATAGGTGATCCTGCTCTGGCAGGGGGGTTGGACTAGATGATCTTTCGAGGTCCCTTCCAGTCCCTAACATTCTGTGATTCAAAATCTGCCATGAAGTGGCTTAAAACCAGCACTTAACCTATGTAAAAATATGCTAGTCTGGGCAATGTATTTAGGGCTCTCAACACACACACATATATATATAATTTTTATTTTTAAGTAAAAAAATGTCCAGAATATCAAAATATATGTCAAGCAATTACTTTACAAGTGCATCCATCAGGCTAGCTCAGCAAGTGCTTTCCTCCAAAACTCCTCTATTCCATGTGTCAAAAGGGAAATAGAGACCTCTGTAGCTATAAGAAACCCAGAAAAAAGAAGATCAATACTTTGAATATCCAAGTTTTCTGCAACATTTCTCTGGTCTGCAGTGTTTATGCTTTAATATTTGTTCACTTTCACTTGGTAATCTTTGTGTTATTCTGCTAAAGGCCATACACTTCTCTTCTAAGGGGGAGCTACTGCTGTTTAGTCATTGCTTTTTGAAGCGATTTATTCAGGCAGTCAGTGACCTTTGCTATACCCCCAGTTGACTGTCTGGAATGGCTTCTCCTGAGAAGGTGAAAATAGCTGCAGTGGTTTATGGTTTCTAGTACTTGTTTATTTACCTGGTTATGCCATACGCTTATAGACTGCCTGCCTGATTTATTGCTGTTTTCTGCTGCTGCTGGCATCCTTCTGGACAACAGGACTGGAAAAGCACTTTCCACAGATGAGTGTTTATGCCAGTGCCCATACATTAACAAACTGCATGTAAGGCATTTCAGTCAAAACCATCCCTTTTAACTCAAGACTGTCCATTTGCCCAGAGTTTGTGACTGCAAATCTAGGCTTATACATGCTGTCAGATTGCCAGCTGTCAGTATAGTGAGTTACTGCTGAGACAGGCTTGTCTCAAAAGCAGTATAAATGGGAAAGGAAAAAATGTATTGTAAAACATAGGGAAAGAGCAACTAACTTCTATCACCACTGTGTAACAACCTCTAGAAGAGCAAAGTGGTTGCCAGGACAAAAAGCTGTATCTTCCTCCACCAATGCTTGTTTTCTGGGATTATTCTATGAAGGCCTAGAAAAGTGATCACAGCTGACTGGAAAGAGCAGGAATTTGTGGACAAAGTATACTATCATAGTATCAGTATCATAGTATCAGTCAGGGTCAGAAGGGACCACAAGGATCATCTAGTTCTAACCCCCCTGCCATGGGCAGGGACACCCCACACTAGATCAGGCTGGCCAGAGCCTCAGCCAGCCTGGTCTTAAACACCTCCAGGGATGGGGCCCTAACCACCTCCCTGGACAACCCATTCCAGGGCTTCACCACTCTCATGGTGAAGAACTTCCGCCTCAAATAGCACTGTGAAAGGACATGGTATTTCAATACCTTGACACTTCTTCCCTAAGACATCTGTGTACTCATACCTCTAAGAGTGGCTTTACAGCTGTCTTTTAAGATCAAAACAAAGGAAATGGATATAAATCACTGGGTGTAAATCTGAAGCCAGACTAACCTGCTGGACTGAACATAGCCTGAGTGGCATGTGTCATGGTGGCAGCTCAGCTCAATTCAGAAAGAAATACTGTGGCATAGCAGCCTGCACAATGAATGGAATGGAATGGAATGGAATGGAATGGAATAGAATAGAATAGAATAGAATAGAATAGAATAGAATAGAATAGAATAGAAAATAGAATTAACCAGGTTGGAAAAGACCTTTGAGATCATCGAGTCCAACCTATCATCCAACACTATCTAATCAACTAAACCATGGCACCAACCTCCCCATCCTTCACCATCACTGGAGGTGTTTAAGAAGAGACTGGATGAGGCACTTGGTGCCATGGTTTAGTTGATTAGATAGTGTTGGATGATAGGTTGGACTCGATGATCTCAAAGGTCTTTTCCAACCTGGTTAATTCTATTTTCTATTCTATTCTATTCTATTCTATTCTATTCTATTCTATTCTATTCTATTCTATTCTATTCTATTCTATTCTAGCCTAGTGGGCATAACTTATCATAACTTATATACCAGACGTTCTGAGCCTATTTCCTGTGAGCTTCTGAACTTTGAGCCTTTCCTATCAGCATGAGTCCTACAATCCATTCAGCACACATAGAAACACTGAGTGGTGTCTCCCACAGTCACTTTCTTCACATTTCTTCTCTGGTGAAAGTATCAGAGAAAGGATGATTTTTTTTGATGAACAGATGTAGGTGGAAGTAGGCTGGAAAAGACTCCTGCCTAAAGCATACCTCTGACTAATACATAGGAAAAGTGGTAAAAGATTTTAAATCCTTTGAAAAGATTGAGTCCACTTGCAAGACATGTCACTTATTGGGAATGGAACCTAACCATTAATTTTTTTTGGCTATGTATGGACTCAACACCTCAGAGATTCTCCCTGAGATGTCCATTTCCTCATAGCACTGCCAGCATTCCTCACATTGGCATCATGACAAAATGGCCTCTTCCTCATTGCCAGGCATGGTAGATCACAGTGTGATGAGCCCATCAGTCACGTGAAAATGGGAAGACTTAGGGAGTGAAAACACAGTGTTCAGTGAAGGATGGTGCCTGGTTGTGAGGATCTGTTTAGCCTGGAGAAGAGGAGGCTCAGGGGAGACCTTATTGCTGTCTACAGCTACCTGAAGGGAGGTTGTAGCCAGGAGGCGGTTGGTCTCTTCTCCCAGGCAACCAGCACCAGAACAAGAGGACACAGTCTCAAGCTGCACCAGGGGAGGTTTAGGCTCGCAGTGAGGAGAAAGTTCTTCACTGAGAGAGTTGTTAACCATTGGAATGTGCTGCCCAGGGAGGTGGTGGAGTCACTGTCCCTGGAGGTGTTCAAGAGGGGACTGGACATGGCACTTGGTGCCATGGTTTAGTAGTCATGAGGTGTTGGGTGACAGGTTGGACTTGATGATCTTTGCAGTCTTTTCCAACCTTACTGATTCTATGATTCTGTGAGCTGTAGACAAGAAGGCCCTATAATGATGCATCCTCAATGTGGAGATCTTCATGCACAGGTTTGAGTTCATCATACGTCACTCCACTTTGGTGTGCAGTGAATCTGCTCCAGCCATCATGGCAATGCATATTTTCACACTGAGAGGAGAATAACTTGAGCAATCTCTAGTTAATGTAGATATTAAATGCCTAGCTGCCCACTCATAGGCATTTTCAGGATAATTGATCTCAATCAGCATTTGAAATTCAAACCCCCCTAATCTGCAGGTTCCTGCCTGCACTTCGGGCTTAAGGCAGTGCATGGTCACAACGGGTCTGGCAGTGAGGTCATAGCTGCAGAATACGTGCCAGGGGTATTGGTCAGTCTCCGGTGACTTCTCGTGCGTTTGCCTTTGCGGTGCCTCTTCCAGTCTTTCAACACTGGGTGGCACCATCAATATAAAGAATCAGGACCACATCTCCAGCATTTCCTTGTTCAAAGAGCTGTGATCCTGAGAGAGGTGACCTGCTATCAGTTTGTTTGTTTCTACTCTTGATGCAGTGAATGTAAGAAAAACATTATTTTTGCAAGAGACCTCAGGTAATGATAGGATTAGGAGCAGGTGAGAATATAAGATAGGAAGAACTGTCTGTAAAGTTTGATTATTTCTGCTGCAGAGCCTTTTCAGCTGCACACCATCCACCTGTGATTAAAGTATGGGGTGTTGGGTTTTTTTTATCTTGCTGTCAGGAAGAAATCTTTTCCTCAGTCATAGAGGAAAAAACGAAAACTGAAAAGCAGTAGAGAAGTACATCCAGTCTCAGGCTCTGGATCAGTGTTGTCCATATCTCAGAGACTGATGGAGCCAGGAGTAGCCCTTGCAGCTCCCCGGTTCTTTCCATCTTCAGCTACATTCCCCTATGCACTAGCCAGGAAGGAAGGATTGAAGTTAGAGGAGGTGTCCTTCCACCTGTGAGTCATTCTTTCTTGCACTTTTCATTTCAGAAAGATGAAATCTAGCTGAAAGTTGCCACCTATAAGCTGATTTATCAACTGGAGAGCCAAGGAGAACAATCAGCAAAACTCACTCCCACTTTAATAGTCCCATATGGCCAGTGCAAAAGTCTCATGGGTAGGGGAGACTAACAGTAAACTACCATGGCCTGAATGAATGCTGATGAGTGATGCTCTGCCATGCATGCTAGAGCTTCCATACGAACTGGAGGCAGCCAAGTGGTGCACCACAATGCATTGTTCTGAACCCCTTTGGCAGCAGAGGGCAGGCCACAGTTTCCTTTCACTTGGAGGGGTGCCTAGAACATCTGGAGTGGACTCCCCGGGAGGTGGAAACACAGCCCCACCCATTTGCCATTGACTGATCCAGACTGCATTGAAATGGGGTGAAGCTCTGGAGCACCTCCTACACATTGATGACATCATCATATAGGGCAACACAGGAAAGTAAGATTTTGATAAATGGAAGAAAATAGAATCATAGACTCATAGAATCAACAAAGCTGGAAAAGACCTCAGAGATCATCAAGTCCAATTTATTACATAATATCTAACACCTCATGACAACTAAACCATGGGCTTCAAGTGCCACATCCAATCCCTTTTTGAACATCTCCAGGGATGGTGACTCCACCACCTCCCTGGGCAGCACTTTCTGATGGCCAATTACTCTTTCTGTGAAGAACTTTCTGCTCACCTCCAGCCTAAACTTCCCCTGGTGCAGCTTAAGACTGTCCTCTTGTTCTGGTGCTGGTTGTCTGGGACAAGAGACCAACCCCCACCTGGCTACAACCTCCCTTCAGGTAATTGTAGACAGCAATAAGGTCTCCCCTGAGCCTCCTCTTCTCCAGGCTAAACAACCCCAGCTCCCTTAGCCTCTCCTCATAGGGCTTGTGCTCGCAATCTCTCACCAGCATCGTTGCCCTTCTCTGGACATGTTCAAGTATCTCAATGTCCTTAAATTGAGGGGCCCAGAACTGGACACAGTACTCAAGGTGTGGTCTAACCAGTGTAGTGTACAGGGGCACAATGACCTCCCTGCTCCTGCTGGCCACACTATTTCTGATGCAGGCCAGGATGTCATTGGCCTTCTTAGCCACCTGGGCGCACTGCTGTCTCATGTTCAGCCAGCTGTCAACCAGTACCCCCAGGTCCCTTTCTTCCTGGCTGCTCTCCAGCCACTCTGTCCCCAGCCTGTGAATAATAATAATCCTTCTGAAGGGTGGTTTTGCCTTAAACCAAAAGAAGGTCAAGGGTCCTGCACAGAAGATCCATTTTGAGAAATAAATATCAAGATGGGCATTGGAACCCCATGGATGTGATCAACAAGACAGCAGTTCTGTCTCCACCAACTAGCAGACCAGCTTTCTTAGACATTGCACAAACTTTCTTAGATCATTTTAATTATTTTTTTTTCCCCCTCCCCAGAAATTTTGGAAGTGATCATGGACTGACCAGAAGGCAAACATTTCAGAGCATCACGAGAGGAGCAGCGTGCTGAAGAGACCCCATTGTACAATGAACTACCCGAAAATGAAACGTAATATGCTCTGCTCACTGCTGGATCCTGTCTTAGTGTGGGAAAACATCAAAGTGAAAAGTTGCTGAGTGGAGTCCCACACAACAAGTCACAGAAACTGCTGAAGGACCAGGTGAATTGAATCAGTTTACAGAGGTAAAAAATGCCTCCAGCTGGCTTTAGGTATTGCTGAATGATAAAATGAGCAGTACTTTATACTGACTCATGGATGATGGCAAATGATCTGTGGGGGTGGTTGCAGTGATGGAAGCAGACCAACTGGCAGTGTGGAGGTAAACCTATCTGGCCTGCTGAATTATAGCAAGATATTCCTGCTTGGATAGAGAATCTGGTTGTCAAAGTACGTTATGTACCCACATACCCAAGAGTTGAGCCACTGAAGAGCAAAACAACCAGTGGGTGGATCAGGCTGCTAAGATTCTAGTGGCTCAGGTGAATCTGGACTGGGAACATAAGGGTGAATTATAGCCTGATGGGCCCATGACACCTCAGGCCAGCAAGGAAGAAATGCAATATATAGATGGCCTTGTGCCTAAGGAATAGGCTTGATCCCACCTGAGTGAGGGGCAGTGGGAGGGAGTGAACAGCCGTGTGGTGTTTAGCTGTGAGCCAGGTTAAATGCCAGTGCCTCATCTAACAGGGGACACTAAGGGCATCCCTTTAACAGAAAAGGCCAAGTTCTTTAGGAAAAATATTCTGTGTGCAATTTTGTTGTGGGAGCTGAAGAGGCAGGGGTTTCTAGATACTGACCTGGAGGACTGCCACGTGCTTGTTATGGATTTCTAATTGCTGGCTAGGATAAATTCCAAGTACGTAGCAACACAGAGCAGAAAGTCGTGAAGGAGCTACCATCTTATGAAATACTTTGTATGCCTTCCTTAACATCTGTCATTTGTGACCAATGTCACTGAAGGCAGTTATCCAATAAGATGCCAAGCTGTCAGCATTTCATTAAAACATGCTGCAGGGAGTAGTTTAATAAACTACTTAGCATGCCAAGTGCATAGTATATGCCAACATATTTATTGTATAATGTTCTTAAGAGCTGCAAGCCTCTATTCATTGGGAGTAATCAATTCCATTTTCATATGCAGTGGACCTTGAACCCTGCTCTGCACTTACATTGCAACAATTTAATTTTTCCAAGGGATGATCAGAATAAGTAGATGCAGTACTTTTATCAGGAGCTTTGGCAGTAAGCTTTATTGATATTCTGGGCTAAAAAAGCCCCATGGACCTCTGAGCACTGTGGAAAGGATCTAAAAATACATAATAAAAGCATGATTAGTACAGCATGCATCAAGGTAAAAACTTGACAATGTAAAAGCAACAAAGCCAAATAAAGTAGCTTGGCAACAAGGGAATTAAACTTGGACTCATTGCAATATGAAATAAAGGACACATGTTTTTGTGAGCTGAAAAAAAATCTACCTCAGTGACTGGTAATTAATAGTTCAAGGAGACCTTCAGTCCCCTGTTCAAGCTTTGGATTGCCTCATTAGACACTGTCAGCTGCTGGGATATGCAAATCCCATGTGTCAAAAAGCACTGGTTTTCATACACTAGGTGACATTTCTCATCTCTTGTATCCCTCTTTTCCTTTCTGTCTGACTACCCCAAAGTGCTTATAGAAATTCTGTTCCCAGGCAATTACTTATTGGGCAGCTCTTACACAGCTGAAAGAGACTCTCATGTCTGGTATTGAGAGCTAGGCATGACTTAGTTAAGCCGGGACTTTTTCATGGGTTCAGCAGCTCTCTCTGACCTTTCTCCACAGGAAGCCTGATTCCTGGGCCTTGAGGTTTTCATCTTCACTCTGTATAAGTTGTTGCCAAGTAGCTATAGACAAAACCCAAAGCCAGCAGAGAGGTATCAGCTTGAGTACTGTGTCCAGTTCTGGGCCCCTCAGTTTAGGAAAGATATTGACTTGCTGGAACATGTCCAGAGAAGGGCAACAAAGCTGGGGAGGGGTTTGGAGCACAAACCCTATGAGGAGAGGCTGAGGGAGCTGGGGTTGCTTAGCCTGAACAAGAGAAGGCCCGGGGAGACATTCTTGCTCTCTACAACTACCTGAAGGGAGGTTGTAGCCAGGCAACCAGCACCAGAACAAGAGGACACAGTCTCATGCTGCATCAGGGGAAGTTTAGGCTGGATGTTAGGAAGAAGTTCTTCATTGAAAGAGTGATTGGCCATTGGAATGGGCTGCCCAGGGAGATGGTGGAGTCACCATCACTAGAGGTGTTTAGGAAGAGACTGGATGGGGTGCTTGGTTACATGGTTTAGTTGATTAGATGGTGTTGGGTGATAGGTTGGACTCAATGATCTCAAAGGTCTCTTCCAACCTGGTAAATTCTATTCTATTCCTATTCCTATTCCTATTCCTATTCCTATTCCTATTCCTATTCCTATTCCTATTCCTATTCCTATTCCTATTCCTATTCCTATTCCTATTCCTATTCTATTCCTTTGCCCCCAACTCTTCCCATTCCCAGTAATGGGTTCCAGTGCCCTGTTCCTGTCTCTTGCTAGAGCAGACAGAAAATGCCTGAGATGTCACCTATTTCTTTAAATCCTGAAATGCCACTCTGACTCTATAGCAACACTAAAAGGCATCATCTGTTTTGGTTATTTTTTTATAGCTGGGAGGCTCACAGAGGCCATACTGCAGTGTATTGCAGCTACAATCAGTAGCAATCAAGAACAGTTGTGATCTAGAAAGGTAACATCTCATCTCTTACACTTCTTGTATCAGAAACAGTGTGGCTGGCAGGACTTGGGACATCATTTTCCCCCTGTACCCACAGAATCACACAGATCCACACAGAATTGCCTGATTGAAAAAGATCTTAAGTTCATCAAGTCCAGCCATAACCTGACATTTCCCTGTACATAACTCGTAGGCCATGTCTTTAAGCTCCTCATCCAAATGCCTTTTTAACACCTCCAGGGATGATGACTGCACCACCTGCCTCAGACAGCACCTGCCTCAGACAGCACCTTCCATTGCCCAATGACCCTTTCAGTGAAGACTTTTTTCCCAATATCCAATCTAATCCTCCCCTGGTGCAACTTGAGGCCATTTCCTCTTGTCCTATCAGCTGTTACCTGGGAGAATAAGACGACCCTCATGTCACTACAACCTTCTCTAGGTAGTTGTAGAGAGCAATGTCTCCCTTCAGCCTTCTCTTTTCCAGGCTGAACAACCCAGTTCCCTCGGCAGTGGTGAGGCTGAAGCTCGAAGTCTGTGTTCAGTTTTGGGCTGCTCACTACAAGAAGGACATTGAGTAGCTGGAGGGTATCAGAGAAGGACAATGAATCTGGTAAGGGTCTAAAGAAAATATCTCATGAGGAGCAGCTGAGGGAACTGACATTGTTTAGCCTGGAGAAAAGGAGGTACAGGGGAGAGCTTATCACTCTCTACAGCTCCCTGAAAGGAGGCTGTAGCAAGATGGGTTTTGGTTTCTTCTCCCAGGCAACAAGTGGTTTGACAAGAGTAAATGGCCTTAAGCTGCACCAGGAGTGGCTTAGATTGGATATTGGGAAAAATTTCTTCAGCAAAAGGTTCTCAAATGTTGGAACAGGTTGCCCAGGGAAGTGGTTGACCTAGCATCCCTGGAAGTGTTTAAGACTTGTAGATGTGGAGCTGAGAAACATGGTTTAATGGTGACTTGGCAAGGCTGGGTTAATGGTTGAACTTAATGATCTTAAAGATCTATTCTATTCTATTCTATTCTATTCTATTCTATTCTATTCTATTCTATTCTATTCTATTTCTCCCAGACCATGCTCCAAGGGGGGGTTTATTTCACATCTCCATGAGATCTATAAAGAGCTTTACAACCTTGAAATTCAGACTGCATATTAGGTTCCCAAAAGAGATTTTGAAACCCAGCTGTAAGATTCCAAAACCAATAAAATGGGACATGTAGAACACACTGACACAGAAGACTTGCAGAGACTATGTATATATGCAAACATCCTCATAAAATCAGGCAAGGGTTTTTTCCCCCAAATGAACATCACTTCAGGATGGGCTTTCTGAAAAGGAAGGTGTGGGAAGGAATGGAAGGAGGAAGCACAGAAATAAATTGAGTGTGCACAGAAGGACTAAGGAAACCTGTAAAGATATCCAGGGTGATACAATATGACTGAAGCCAAAGGCTTTTCAAGATGTGAACCTGCATGCAGAGCTGAAGATGAATAAAGACTTAGGATCTGGGTGAGATAGTTAGCTTTGTGCTTGAAACTCCTGGCACTTCTGTCTGTTCCCCTGAGGCAAATGGGCTCGTTTGCTGCTGTAGGAAAGGTAGTGGCCCAGGGTGCTACCTGGAAAGCATCTCCTGTGCTGCTGCATAGCTCTGATATATATGGAATAAAAGGTGCTCTTCAAATAAACACAGGGCTCAGACTGGCCAGCCTGTATGCACCAGGCTAGATGTTCACATTAAACATATGTTTAATGCTTTGCCCAGATTTACAACATCCAAGCCCAAATTACGAATGCTTCTTGTTGTCTTTCATTGTCTCCTGGCTTTACATTTTGGCTGCACTGGCCTGGCCCTGCAGCCTGAGGATACATGACAGTGGTACCTTGTGGGGATGGAGGCACCATGACCACTACCCAGAGCTGAGAGGGGAGGCTCAGATCTCAGTTCTTCAGGGGAGAATATTTGAGTGGTCAGCTCATATTGCAATCTTATTCATAGCAGAAACATAATGAATAAATTCTTCTCCTGCTGCATTATGTAAATCATTTTCTGGGTTGTGTCAGCTCTTCTGAAAGTGAGAGCTTGTTTTAATCACTTGAGAGAGGATCTGACTGACACAGAGGCAGATCTGCTGAATATAGGAGTACTATATTCGGTAGCCTTCAGGAGAGCTGTTTTTCAGAGCAAAATTTTCAGAGTTTTCTTTTATTTCTGCTTGCTGTTTTGTTTCATACTTTCAATACAGCAGACATGACAAAGAGTCAATGCCTGGAGAAAGAACGATTACATCAGACTAAGACTATATTTAAAAGCCTGTGTTTACTTCACTGTCATACACTTTCTGGACAGTTTTTAACAGGAAAACTGATGCTTAATAATTGCATTTCACTGGTAATTATTTTCTGTTAATGATAAAGCCTATTAGGGGAAGAAGGTTTGGGTTTTCTTTAAATTATGCTGCTTACTGATCTATCTATGACACTGTATAACACACAGTTCCTTTGTCTTTAGTACAGTAATTCCTTCCTTGCTTCCTTCCTGCCTGCCTTCCTGCCTTCCTTCTTTCCTCCCTACCTGCCTTCCTTCTTCCCTGCCTTCCTCCCTTCATTTTTAACTCTTTCCCTCCCTTTCTATCCCTTCTTTTCCTTCCTTTCCTTCCCTTCCCTTCCTCCCTTTCTTCCCTCCTGCTTTCCTTCTTCCCTTCCTTCCTCCCTTCCTTTTCTCCTCCTTCCCTTCCTCCTCCCCCCCTTCTTTCCATTCCATCCTTTCTTTTCCTTCCCTTCCTTTCCTTCCCTCCCTGCCTTAATTTCCTTCCTTCCTTTGCTTTCCTTCCTTCTTTTCCTTCGCTTTCCTTCCTTCTTTTCCTTCCCTTCCTTTCCTTCCCTCCCTGCCTTCATTTCCTTCCTTCCTTTGCTTTCCTTCCTTCTTTTCCTTCCCTTCCTTTCCTTCCCTCCCTGCCTTCATTTCCTTCCTTCCTTTGCTTTCCTTCCTTCTTTTCCTTCCCTTCCCTTCCCTTCCCTTCCCTTCCCTTCCCTTCCCTTCCCTTCCCTTCCCTTCCCTTCCCTTCCCTTCCCTTCCCTTCCCTTCCCTTCCCTTCCCTTCCCTTCCCTTCCCTTCCCTTCCCTTCCCTTCCCTTCCCTTCCCTTCCCTTCCCTTCCCTTCCCTTCCCTTCCCTTCCCTTCCCTTCCCTTCCCTCCTCTCCCTCCCTCCCTCTCTGCCTTCATTTCCTTCCTTTCCTTTCCTTCCTTCTTTCCTCCCTTTCCTGATCTGTCTGTGCCTCTACCTCTGTAATGTGCTGACACTGGTACCAGTTGCTGTGAACTGACCAACTTTGTGAGTTTGACTTCATCTCAGCTTTTGCTACTGGCATGGCACTCACAGGCTGCTGATACAGTCTCCTTCCTTATTGAGTGTCTTTCCCAATCAGCAACGGCTGCAGTTGCCAAGGGGCTACAGTGCAGTCAGAAGGGGAAGAGCAATAGCAATGCAGCTGGGGATGTCTCCATTTCCTGCTTCACACTTGCAGAAACGTTAGTTCCAGAAGAGAACACGGGGTCTAGCAACATCCTTGACTTTGCAGGCTTGTCAAAGTATTAATATTTGGGCCAAAAACGATGGAAGTTGCCAGGCTTTGGCACCAAGATTTTGTGGCAGGCCCCTTCTGTTGCTGCTTTTTAAACTAGTTTTGCTTCTACCCAGTAAGGTTTGTTTGTATTCTTTTGTTTCTGTTTGGTTGGGGGTGGGTGTGTTGAAATTTTCTGACTTTTTGTTTGTTTTGTTTTGGTTTCCAGATTGTGCCCATTGTCAATGCAGGGAACTGTTTCTTTTGCAGCTCTTACCAGTTTTACAGAGTGATTTTTTTTTCCCCAGTGGATCAGCCACACTTTTTGTGACCTGTGGAAGAGAGACATAAGAGAACACAACTGTCACCGGTAGGGCTGGTAATGGAATGTAGTTGGGAGGGCAGTCTCTGAAACTCTGTGCCTCCTAGTCCAGCCAATCAGCTCTGCATGACATTTGCTCACCACCTAGCAATGTTTCAATAGCTTGCACTGAATTTATTTATTGGTGAGTGTCCCAGGGAGGCAGACGTGGCATTTATCAGGTGCCAGTTAGCAAACTCTGCTACCTTTGCCAGTAAATTGAAGAACCATTACTGTATTAGGGAAAAGATATTCTATACAGAGCACCTATTAATAGTCTTATCTTGGTCTACAGTGAATTGGTGTGAAATGCTCAGGCTTCTACCCAAACAGCAAACTCAAAATGCTGTTCAGGTTGAGCAGAGCACAGGGCAGAAACCCAGCTTTGTGCAAGTTCCCAATGCAATGCAGCTGCAGCTATCCACGCTGAAGCTCCAGGTGATAAAGATTGCTCCCAAACATATCCATCAGTCTCTGCACTGCCTGACATTGCTGTCCTTCTCCAAGCAATGGTTGTTCTCTTTTGCATTGCAGGTTGGAGGATATGGCTGTTCTCCAGGAGGTGGGTTTTGCCCTCCCACTGACAGACGCTGCTTTGTACCTTTCTCCTACCAAAGCCTCCTTCCTACCTGCTTTGTATTCCAGTTCAACCATTAGTGCTGGTGGCACTAAATGCTGTCTAGCCATCCATCACAGGACATTCAGGGCATCCATTATTATATGATTCATTTGAGCAATCTATGTTTGTTATTAATCTTTCCTTACTGCAGGTTAAAGTAACCCTGGCTTGTAAGGTCTCTGTTCTTTTCAAAGCTGGCTTTACTATAATTGCATTTTCTGCTCTATCTGCTTGCTTGTTTCTTAGTGCTTTGCAGGGTGTTGTCCCTCTTCATACCTTCTGTACTGTGCTATTTGTCCTGGAAAATGTTTATTGATGATTAATATGCAGTCAGTCACTGAAAATCTACTTTAGAATATAGCTCATCCCTTCCCCAGGCTGAAGGGGTTAAATACATGTTCTTTCTTAAGTTCTCACTCTCCTGCCACCAAAAATGGAATTTGGATCCTTGAAAGAGCAGGGTTTGGTAGGCTGTGGGGTTTGAACCACCTTCTTGTTAGCATCAATTCCACCTGGTTTTCACACTGATTATCCAGACATTGCTGGGTGCACAACACTCTTGAATGCATTTGTGCACCCTTGCAGGTTAGCAATTATTCAAGGTTAGCTCCATTTCAACCCTCAGATACAGCAGGAAATTTCATGAGATTAAGTCACATCTGTGCCTAGCTACTGCACTGGGGAGAAGCAAGGTACAGGAAATCTCTATTTCCAGATACTGTTGCTAAGGAGGGGACAACAAAATCAGGTGATGCTATTCAAAGAGTATGACAAGGAGATGAGATGACCCTAGGCAGCACATGGGACTCCTTCAAGTCAGGGACACTAAATCCTGACTATCTATTGTGATCTTCAGTAGTATCCTAGGGCAAAGAGAAAATAAATATGCCATCAAATTGTCACAGGTTTGCTACCAAGCCCTGCTTGGTTCCTCCAAAGCAAGGAAGACACATTTGCCTAGCACATCTCAGACCTGCTAAAAGTGAAATGAATTGAGCCTCTCTGCTCAAAACACATTCCGCCTTCCAGAGCACAACAGCTTTAACTCATGCTCCAAAACAGTAACAGCAAAGGATGGACAAGCCTACAACATCTCCAATTTGTTAGGAACAAACTTTGGATTATTTATTGTTCTTAAAGCAGTGTGGGATAGCCAAAGGCCAGTACATTCTGTTGTATTCAGGCTTGAATCACTCCATCAGTGGTTTGATATAGCTACCAACAACTGATTTACAAATGTGGCCAAATGTCAACAAGCAATATATGCTTTTGTGGGACATTTCTATTCTGTGATCCTATATATTTCAATATCTGTAGGATTTATTTTGGTTATTGAGAGCTAAGCTGTCCCTTCCCTATAATGCAGAATCAGTGCTGTGGAATTTTTATCCACCAAAGAGCAAAAGAAGCATTAGCTCCCTTTGAGTCCATCACACTGAAGGCAACTGCATTTTAGATTTTAGAGATGAGGTGCAAGCTGCAGTGACAGAACTGAAAGTGGAGGAGCTGGGAATAAAATGCAAGTAACTCTCAGGAGAAAAAAATGAAGGGACTACATGGAAAACTTCTGCTTGGCTGCTCTGATGCTTCTCTTCCCAGCAGTGCCCTTTCTAATCTCAGCACACTGTGCATGCTTCCACTGCTTTCATCACCAACAATTTCATTCAGGCACTCAGATCAGTCAGGAGAGGCAGCATGGGTAAGTCAATAACAACCAAATCACTTGGAAAGTCTTGGCTCTGCCAGAAACTCACTGTACACCTCCTATCCACTTCCTTTCCCATTTTTGTCATCTTTTATTTCTGGGGTAGTGCCCATGGTCCACATGCTTGTTGAGGTGTCTGTATTTCACATGCTTAAGATTGCCACCATAAGGTACAGTTTTTCCACACATATAGCTGTACATCTATACATGCTGCCATTCAGGTCATCAGTGACCCCAGCCACCACCCTTTCACAGTAAATCTTAAACTAGAACAGAACAGAACAGAACAGAATAGAATAGAATAGAATAGAATAGAATAGAACAGAACTGAATAGAACAGAATAGACCAGACCAGGTTGGAAGAGACCTTCAAGATCATCGAGTCCAGCCCATTATCCAGCATCATCTAACCAACTAAACCATGGCACCAAGCACCCCATCAAGTCTCCTCCTGAACACCTCCAATTATGGTGACTCCACCACCTCCCTGGGCAGCCCATTCCAATGGCAAATCACTCTCTCTATGAAGAATTTCTTCCTAACATCCAGCCTAAACCTGCCCTGGCACAGCTTGAGACTGTGTCCTCTTGTTCTGGTGTTGGTTGCCTGGGAGAAGAGACCAATCCCCACCTGGCTACAGCCTCCCTTCAGGTAGTTGTAGAGAGCAATAAGGTCTCCTCTGAGCCTCCTCTTCTCCAGGCTAAGCAACCCCAGCTCCCTCAGCCTCTCCTCATAGGGCTTGTGCTCCAAACCCCTCACCAGCTTTGTTGCCCTTCTCTGGACATGTTCCAGCAAGTAAACATCTTTCCTAAACTGGTGGGCCCAGAACTGGACACAGTACTCAAGGTGTACTCAAGTACTCAATCTTCACAGAGAATATGAGAGATCATCTAGTCCATCTTCCCACCAGAGCCAAATTCTTGTTCAACATCTTGGACTACATATGTGCAAAGTGTAATGTAAGAGAAAGCTTGTCTGAGTTGGACTCAATGGATGCTGTCCTCTGGAAGTGGTAAATAATAATAATGAGAGTACAGTCCACACACCAGGATGTTGTAGGTCAGGTTGTGGATTTAGATATATAAACTTGGGCACTCTTTGTATATTGTGGTTGTGAAAACCATGAATGAGCACAGCAGTTCCCACAGTTCAGCTACTGTAACTTCAATCTCTTAATAAGAAAAACTGTACCTTGAATATGACACAGCATTTAGTGGGCTTTTCCTTTTTCAGTTGATAAAGTGGCTAACTCTAGTAAAAATCTCTTCATAAGATGATAAGAGTAACTCACAGAATAATGAGAATAGAATAGAATGTAAATAGATTACGACTCTGAGAAGAAATACTGCAGATATCATACAGAGAGTAAGTGGCATGGCAGTAGCTGTAGGTTAAAATACTGTGTTATTTTAGCAGGTGAATTCCCACAAGATGATGGGGGAAGCTGTTGCAACTTGATTGAGGTCATCACTGAATGATACCTGCAGAAAGACTGTGATGTATCACCTCTACAACCATAAAATCTATGAGCAGCTTTCTTGTATTTAACACGCTCTGACCTGAGCTCCAGCAACACCTTGTTTAGGGTAGGCAGTGTGCCCTCTCTGTGTGACTGGAATCCCAGCTTGGAAAAGCTTCCCTTGTCATTCATGGATGACAACCTTCATTTGAAAGGCATTAAGTTCACATTAATCACCCCTCTTCAAGTGCTTGTGCCCTCACATACTAAAATCTTCTTTTGGCTAGTTCAGTTGGCGATGAGAGCACATCTTCCAGATGACAATATCTGTGACACACACACAGAGCCCCTGCTGTCTTGAGAATGCTGAAATCAACCCCAGTGCCAGAGCTGCTCTTTAAATTATTAAATACACAAATATTTTACAAATAGTATTTTAGCTGTGAATAGTAACCTGGTAGTGTCTGGGAAAGGCAGGCAATTTACATCCTCCCTTTTCATATTAGCTGTTTTGCTGTGACATCCAGATACCAAGTAAATTATTAATCATGTCTGAAAAACACACTGGAGCCTTCCTTCCTAAGAGGAATGGTGATGCAAATCTCCAGATGGATCTGGCAGGTAAGCCACATGGCCACTGAATAACTGATTGACATCATTCACCACCACCATTTTATTGCTTTAGACATGTCTAACTTGGAATATGTTGCAGATGTGCACTAATGCCTCCTTTTGCAGTGCCACCTCTGGTGAGGTACATTTGCCCCAGTGTGGGCACAGCGATGTGTGTGGATACAATCTACATTAGAAAGCACAGGAGAAAAATCCTGTGGAACTTTGTGGTTTGGGATGTGGGGGGTTTTTATTGTCTGTTTGTTTGTTTCTTTCCAGTTGAGCTATGATTAGTGACTATGTCATGTGTCACAAACCAAATGACACAGTGAATAGTATAGAGTAGAATAGAATAGAATAGAATAGAATAGAATAGAATAGAATAGAATAGAATAGAATAGAATAGAATAGAATAGAATAGAATAGAATAGGGCTAGGCTAGACTAGACTAGACTAGACTAGACTAGACTAGACTAGAATAGAACAGAATAGACCAGGTTGGAAAAGACCTTTAAGATCATCAAGTCCAACCTATCATCCAACACTATCTAATCAACTAAACCATGGCACCAAGCACCCCATCCAGTCTCTTCATAAACACCTCCAGTGATGGTGACTCCACCACCTCCCTGGGCAGCCCATTCCAATGGCCAATCACTCTTTCTGGGAAGAACTTCTTCCTAACATCCAGCCTAAACCTCCCCTGGTGCAGCCTGAGACTGTGTCCTCTTGTTCTGGTGCTGGTTGCCTGGGACAAGAGACCAACCCCCACCTGACTACAACCTCCCTTCAGTTGCAGACAGATATAAGGTCTCCCCTGAGCCTCCTCTTCTCCAGGCTAAGCAACCCCAGCTCCCTCAGCCTCTCCTCATAGGGCTTGTGCTCGAAACCCCTCACCAGGACAAGGTGGTACAGAAAAGGAGAAATGCCTTTTATTGTAATTATTTTTTCTCAGCTTGCTTTTGCAGAATCCCAGGTGTTTGATCAATGTATTTCTTTCTCAGCACAGGGCAGAGAGCACAGAATATGAGACAACACAGAAGAGACACATACGTTGGACTGTTGATGTCTGTCCTGAGTTACCTGAGGGCTCTTGTTTTCAAAAGAAGTGGCTTTGCTGTATAAACAAATTCCCCAGCAAAGGCTGAAGGCAGTAGCCAGCCACTGTGAACTGCTGACAGTGTTACTACTGGTAGTGATCAACCACTGGTTAACCAAGTTCTCTGGTAAAAGTCTCTCTTCACACAAAGACAGTTTGTATCCCTTGCTTTTCAGCTAGAGGCTAATACAGAAACAAACCAAACCAAACCATTACTGTTTCCCATGCATTATTGGGTTTTGAGCTCTATCATGTGGGGCTGGGTGATAACAGCTCCATGATCCTGGTCTTTACCAAGAAAGCCCAGGCCTTTAAAACCAGCCCCAGCTAAGAGAGCTGAGGGTAAGTACTGTTAAACACAGAGTGTCATCTGTTGGTCTCCTGAAACGCAAGTCTCTAGTTCCTTTTCTGCTAATCTGGCATCAAAGGAAGAAAAGGCTATGGCAGTGGTGCATGGATCACTCTTCTGTGGTACAGAGAGGCAGAGAGCAAGAACAGTTTTCCCTGATTCTGCTGCTGCTTTCTGTTAAAACACATTGAAATTAATCTTCTAAGCATCCAAATCTACCCTGAATATTTTATATCTCATTACTGCAACAGGAATGCACATCAGACAATCCACAAATGCATTCACACACAACATGTCTTGAGACACACAACAATACTTCTTTGCTCTTCTGTATGTCCCCACCTCCCAATCTGTCAGAATCACCTTTTGGCACCCTGCTTAGTGATAATAGATCAGGCTCAGCATCTGTGATCCAGAGCCAGTGAGCATCCTTTGCACATATTTTGTTGCAACCCTTACTCTATTAATCATGAAGGGCAACAAAGCTGGTGAGGGGTTTGGAGCACAAGCCCTGTGAGGAGAGGCTAAGGGAGCTGGGGTTGCTTAGCCTGCAGAAGAGGAGGCTCAGGGGAGACCTTGCTGCCTACAACTACCTGAAGGGAGGTTGTAGTCAGGTGGGGGTTGGTCTCTTCTCCCAGGCAACCAGCCCCAGAACAAGAGGACACAGTCTCAAGCTGCACCAGGGGAGGTTTAGGCTGGATGTTAGGAAGAAATTCTTCATAGAGAGAGTGATTTGCCATTGGAATGGGCTGCCTGGGGAGGTGGTGGAGTTGCCATCATTGGAGGTGTTTAGGAAGAGACTGGATGGGGTGCTTGGTGCCATGGTTGATTGGATAGTGTTGGGTGATAGGTTTGACTCGATGACCTTGAAGGTCTCTTCCAACCTGGTCTGGTCTGGCCTGGCCTGGCCTGGTCTATTCTATTCTATTCTATTCTATTCTATTCTATTCTATTCTATTCTATTCTATTCTATTCTATTCTATTCTATTCTATTCTATTCTATTCTATTCTATTCTATTCTATTCTATTCTATGGCTTCATGTGTATGTGTATTTGTAGTGCCTCATTTCCTAATGAAGTGAGTCATTAGAAAGTCAGAGAGATGAAAACCCAGCAAAACAGTACCCCCAGATCCCTTTCTGCCTGGCTGCTCTCCAGCCACTGTGACCATAGGAGTATATATCTAGACCTATCCATGCCTTTACAGTGAGTTAAGGTGCCAAACCTTTCCACAAATCTCTTGAACAAGAATGTTGGCTGGTTTGGTCATTCTTCCCAGGAAGCAGCCAAGCTGTCAGAGCCAGTTCCTAGAAATGGAAGATATATCAGAAATAAGGCAACATCACTAGAAGACAAAGGAAAATGGAAAGTTTGGGGTTTCTCCTTATCATTCTCATCTCTTTTTTGTTTTCACACTCTTCATTTCAGCAAAGTGAGTGAGAATATTTCATCAGCCAAACAGAAGACTTCGCTGCTGTTTGCAAAAACACCAAGGGTCACAGCTGCTGATGGGCTGTTCCCTTCTAGATGTGCAAGGGGAGCTGAACACAGGAAAAGATTTTCATTCTATATTCACATCTGCTCTACACCATATATGCTATGAGCATATTGTGATATTCTGTATAATCTTTGATCTATCAAGAGGTACTGTCCTTCACTTTGAGTACTGTGTCCAGTTCTGGGCCCCTCAGTTTAAGGACACTAAGACACTTGAACGTGTCCAGAGAAGGACAACAAGGCTGGGGAGAGGCCTCGAGCACAAGCCCTATGAGGAGAGGGTGAGGGAGCTGGGATTGTTTAGCCTGGAGAAGAGGAGGCTCAGGGGAGACCTTATTGCTGTCTACAACTACCTGAAGGGAGGTTGTAGCCAGGTGGGAGTTGGTCTCTTCTCCCAGGCAACCAGCACCAGAACAAGAGGACACAGTCTCAAGCTGTGCCAGGGGAAGTTTAGGCTTGAGGTGAGGAGAAAGTTCTTCACTGAGAGAGTCATTAGCCATTGGAATGTGCTGTCCAGGGAGGTGGTGGAGTCACCATCCCTGGAGGTGTTCAAGAAGGGATTGGACGTGGCACTTGGTGTCATGAAGTCATGAAGTGTTGGGTGACAGGTTGAACTTGATGATCTTTTACTTGATGATCTCTTCCAACCTTGGTGATTCTGTGATTCTGTGATCACAGTATCACAGTATCACTTAGGTTGGAAAGGACCTCGAGGATCATCGAGTCCAACCTATCAACACAGACCTCATGACTAGACCATGGCACCAAGTGCCACGTCCAATCCCCTCTTGAACGTCTCCAGGGACAACGACTCAACCACCTCCCTGGGCAACCCGTTCCAATGATGAATGACTCACTCGGTGAAGAATTTCCTCCTCACCTCGAGTCTAAACCTCCCCTGGCGCAGTTTGAGACTGTGTCCCCTTGTTCTGGTGCTGGTTGCCTGGGAGAAGAGACCAACCCCTTCCTGGCTACAACCACCTTTCAGGTAGCTGTAGAGGGCAATGAGGTCACCCCTGAGCCTCCTCTTCTCCAGGCTAAACAACCCCAGCTCCCTCAGCCTCTCCTCATAGGGCTGTGCTCAAGGTGTCTCCCCAGCCTTGTTGCCCTTCTCTGGACACGTTCAAGTGTCTCAATGTCCTTCTTAAACTGAGGGGCCCAGAACTGGACACAGTACTCAAGGTGCGGCCTAACCAAAGCAGAGTACAGAGGCACAATGACTTCCCTGCTCCTGCTGGCCACACTATTCCTAATGCAGGCCAGGATGCCATTGGCCCTCCTGGCTACCTGGGCACACTGCTGGCTCATATTCAGGTGGCTGTCGATCAGCACCCCCAGGTCCCTTTCTGTTTGGGAGCTCTCCAGGCACTCCGACCCCAGCCTTCTGTGATTCATCATAGAAGACACAGAGGACACCCATTTTTAATGCAATCAGGAGCACAAAAAAAGGTAATTCGGAATGGATCATGAGATGCCTGTGAAGTTAATGCTACCACAGCACTCAAATGTCTGTTTTGTATAGGTGATTAATTTGCCTGTGTTACATGGCATGCAGGTATACTAAACACTGACTCCTCTCCACTGCAATAGTATTTTCTGAAAATGATTTTCCAGGAAGTCTGTGGATTGGCACATCTAACATATAAATGTGCTTCCAAGCAGAGACAGAGGGAGAAACTTCCTGACCAGAAACATCTTGACCATTCCTATTTCAGGGAATATGATACTCCATAAAGATTCAGGGGGTGGGGGGGTGGTGGTGGAAGTATATAAATAAGATTCAAGTTTGTAGGCATCTCAAAGACCATGGAAGTGAGTCTCAAGAACGAGACTTGATGCAGATTTGGAGAGATCCTAGTTATGTTCTGACCTTGATGACAAAGCAGCAAGATGCAAACCCAGCATTTTGTTATGATGACTTTTTATTTGGTAGGATATACAGCAACTCTGGGAAATATTCTTCCCATAATGGCTCACACAAGGGAAGAGCAGCAGTCTTGTAGAAGCTGCAAGGGAAATATGTGGCAATATTTTGTTTTGGAACAGCTGGTTTTGGAGGAATTTAACAACAAGTTCAGTACTCAGCATTAATTTAATAGGATGATTTAGGGGGTTGTAAACTTCACCTACCGCCTTCCTCTTCCCTCTCTCCACTAGTACTGCCTGCCTCTCTGAGCTTGCTCTGGACCTGAGCATATGGGCAGCCCTCTGCTCTTTTGGTAGCTCTTAATGCACATGATAAATAGGCTTGGGCCCATTGAAGCAAAAGGAAAAACTCTTACTTCAGGGCAATTTGGACTGAGTCCCTTGACTATCCTCACAACAGAGTTCTCCTTGAAGAGGTTCACATGAAATGGTGTCTGCCATTGCCTCCCTGCTCTTATCTGCCTATTGAACTGAATTGCAATCATGCACAGACATGCACCCTTGGAAGCACCCATATGCAAATTTTACAAGGAAACAGAGTCCTGTGTGCTCCACAGCCTTGCCTACTTGTCTACAGGTTTTGAGCAGCATTGATTCAAATCTAAGCTGAAGGCTCTCCCTGTGCCTTTTAATCACCTTTCCTCATGCTGCCTTTTTGCAGCTGCCACCACTCCTTGGGCACCATGCCACTGTTTCACACCTCCCAGAGCCACACCATAATCTCTACTGGGAATTTTTTTATCCTAGGTAGTAGGACAAATCTTCTAAGGCAGCTATAAATCATAACTAACTTACAAAATTATCCTGAAACTTCAATACACTCTCAGTAAGTCAGCTACTGATTTATAGTTATAGGAATATTCAGATCCACACATTTTCTACCTAAGATCTTTTTTGTAGACAATAAAATCAGAAGGAGACATTGTGGTCATGTATTCTGACACTTGCAGAAGGCTTGGAGTCAAGACCTGAGCCCCAAAAGAACTACACTTACCAAAACCATCCTCTGTTTGCAAAGATGAATAACTGCAAGCCCTGGGAAGTGGATCCAGGTGGCAGGTCTTGGTCTGTTAGAGGGTAGGAGAGCTCTGCAGAGGGACCTCAACAGGCTGGACAGATGGGCAGAGTCCAACAGCATGAGATTTAATACATCTAAGTGCTGGGTTCTACACATTGGCCACAACAACCCCATGCAGTGCTACAGGCTGGGGTCAGAGTGGCTGGAGAGCAGCCAGGTAGAGAGGGACCTGGGGGTACTGGTTGATGGTAGGCTGAACATGAGCCAGCAGTGTGTCCAGGTGGCCAAGAAGGCCAAAGGCATCCTGGCCTGTATCAGGAACAGTGTGGCCAGCAGGGGCAGGGAAGTCATTGTGCAGCTGTACTCAGCACTGGTTAGGCCACACCTTGAGTCCTGTGTCCAGTTCTGGGCCCCTCAGTTTAGGAAAGATGTTGACTTGGTGGAGCGTGTCCAGAGAAGGGCAACGAAGTTGGTGAGGGGTTTGGAGCACAAGCTCTATGAGGAGAGGCTGAGGGAGCTGGGGTTGCTTAGCCTGGAGAAGAGGAGGCTCAGGGGACACCTTATTGCCCTCTACAACTATCTGAAGGGAGGTTGTAGCCAGGAGGGGGTTGGTCTCTTCTCCCAGGCAACCAGCACCAGAACAAGAGGACACAGTCTCAAGCTGTGCCAGGGGAGGTTTAGACTGGATGTTAGGAAGAAGTTCTTCACAGAAAGAGTGATTGGCTTTTGGAATGGGCTGCCCAGGGAGGTGGTGGAGTCACCATCACTGGAGGTGTTTAGGAAGAGACTGGATGGGGCGCTTGGTGCCATGGTTTAGTTGATTAGATAGTGTTGGATGATAGGTTGGACTTGATGACCTCAAAGGTCCCTTCCAACCTGGTTAATTCTATTCTGTTCTATTCAAAGGTAGTCAGAAGAGTGGCTAAGATTGGATGATTTTGTGTGAAAAAAATCCTCTTAGATTTGTAATTACTTTGTGATTTGAAACATCTGTAAAAAGAAAGATAAAAGGGAAGCATTCATATGCATGGGGAGTAACACATAAAGAATGTAGTTTCCTTTTATATCCCTATTACTGTGTTTGATCCTCTCCAGCTTTTATAATTGCCCTCTGTGTGATTTTCTTCAGCAAAATACAGTATTTTTTTTTAAGCCAGTGCAGACTAAAATTGTACTGTAACACAGTGACTGCTTTGTCTCTAGGAGCTCTTTAGTAAATTTGTGGTCAGCAGCAGTGCTATTTGGTAAATAATCCAAACCCAGGGCAGGTTTGTTCAAAGCAGGGAAAGCCTCAGGGTGACAGAGGTGCAAGAAACAGCTCTGAGTGAGCAATTCAAATGGAGGAGGCATTTAAATAATTAACTTCCTCTTGATAGGATTTTCCTGCTGCAGCAGAAGAAAGGATAAACAGTTAACAACTGAAATGCTCTTTCTTGCCTGAGCTTTCCCTGACTGTGTGACATAATGGGCTTTACTCCAGAGGAAGAATGGCACTTGGAAGGTCTGCATAGCTTCACAAAGAAGGACGAAAGGGGAGGTAAAGAGGCTGTAGGCTGGGTGCACGGGAGGGTGTGGGGTGAGTTGGGCTGTTTTCCTGCTGCTTACTCTTTCTCTTTGCTGCTGAGGCTGAAGTGGCATCAAAGTGTGAGGCTGTGCCCAGCAGGACCACTGCAGGCAGAGGGAACCCATTCAGGCAGGTACCACCAGTGAGAGTGGGGTGACACCACAACACCCTCACCATCTTTGAGCCGACACCTGCCCTTGCCAGCCATGGTGCTCAGCCTCTGCTGTGCTGCTTCAAGACTGTCCCTTGGCAATTGATGTCTTCCAGGAGCAGTGCTGAGATAAGGGCTGGAGCTCTTTCAGACAGAACAATAAAACAGATATAAATGAGAAGAGAGGGAGAGGTGGATGGATAGCTCAGCTGCAGTGTGAAAATGCTTCACAAAACTTACCAATAACAACAGGCAGCAGCAGCAGTCTCCAGTGCCAGCCTGCCTGCCTAATTGGTTGCAATACACATGGGATGTAGTCACACGACTGCTGCAGAAGGCCACGTATGAGACCCTGCTCAGTTGTGCTAACAGGAGATATCTGTCCCCTTTAAATACTAATTGTATGGAACTGTACAGTATCATCCAAAAATAGGCTAAGCCCCCACAACTGCCTTTTGAATTGTCTTCTGCTTGATTTGAAACTGGGGGAGGAGCAGTAGGCTGTGCAGCAAATGCCTTTTGCCGCAGAGACCTACAGAAAAACCATTCCGTGACCCATTTACACAAATCAAGCCACATGGTAATACCCAGCCTGTTCTCCCAGCACTGCCAATTAAGAAACTGCTTTTGACCAGTTACTGGGTACCACTTCAATAAATAATCCTCATCTCTTATACATGCCAAGCTGAGAACTATTAATATCTTCAGTGTACTGTTGCTGCCTGCCTCAATTTCATCCCTGTCATTTGCTTTTGGGGGTTTGCTTAAAACAAAAAGATCAGGAAAAGGACAAAGTATCCTAAGGCCCATGGTTGGGAATAAGACTCAGAAAACATTCTGATGAGAAATGCTGGCCACATATTTGTTCACTGTCACATGTCTAGCAGTATATGACTGAATGGTAGTCCTGGTTTCTTTAACACTGCATGTACAGCAGCCACTATAGAAAAGCAAATACATACACAAGCATACACAACACACACACACACACATGCACTATCAAATCACCTTCTGAAAAACAGCCCAGTCTGAAGGAACTGGAGCTAAAGGGAAGTGGGGAGTTCAAATGCAGGGAAACTGCAGGAACTGACTGAGCTTGTCAAATTTTCACGGTGCTTTTCTGGCCTTAAGTCTCTGGTTTATGTCTGATTATGACAATGAGTTTTCAGTAGTGTTTCCAACCTCTTCCACAACTTCCAAGAGGATTTCCTGGGCAAAAATGGACAAAACTGTACCTTGTTTCTGTGAAATCTGGAAGACTGTATATCTGGAAAGGGAAGGTGTTTTTCCAGGAGAGGAATATGCTTAGGTCAGCCCTGCCCAAGAGACCTTTATATGGTTATGACTGAATCCTTCCTGAGAGAAGAAAAGATTAAGCAGCACCAGGGTCTAAAGAACCAGAAAGGATGGCACATGTGCCATGGGCAAGGAACAGGTGATGAGTGCTTCAGCTATGGGGAGAAGGAAGAATTTAAGAATTAATATCATATTTGCCTTATTGATTGTTCATAAATCCTAATCCTAGCAAATACCAATGCTGATCTTACATGCACAGTTCACTGGTTACCAATTAATTAGGTGACACTAAAAAAATTAAAATGGCTTTGATCCTCATTTGATTAAAACCACATCAGCTGAGCAATTCCTTTCCCTGTGACAGGGAATAGAGGAACTCATAGAATAGAATAGAATAGAATAGAATAGAATAGAATAGAATAGAATAGAATAGAATAGAATAGAATAGAATAGAATTAACCAGGTTGGAAGAGACCTACAAGATCATCAAGTCCAACCTATCATCCAACACCATCTAATCAACTAAACCATGGCACCAAGCACCCCATCCAGTCTCTTCCTAAACACCTCCAGTGATGGTGACTCCACCACCTCCCTGGGCAGCCCATTCCAATGGCAAATCACTCTGTGAAGAACTTCTTCCTAACATCCAGCCTAAACCTCCCCTGGTGCAGTTTGAGACTGTGTCCTCTTGTTCTGGTGCTGGTTGCCTGGGACAAGAGACCAACCCCCACCTGTCTACAACCTCCCTTCAGGTAGTTGTAGACAGCAAGAAGGTCTCCCCTGAGCCTCCTCTTCTCCAGGCTAAGCAACCCCAGCCCCCTCAGCCTCTCCTCATAGGGCTTGTACTCCAAACCCCTCACCAGCTTTGTTGTCCTTTGTTGCCTTATGGAAAAAGACAGAGTACAAACTTCCCCAGGGCTGCCCCAGCTCTCCCACAGGGCTTGGCAGAGGCAGCTGAGCTGCTTGAGCCACATCTGCAAGCAATGTGAGGGCAGGTCCCAGGTTAGGATCATATTGCCTGACTTGGGTTGAAGCTGCATGAGAAAGAGAACAATCATGGCTGCCTGGGGCTGGATGGGACCAGCTGCATGCCTACCACTCACTCTCAGGAACCATTTCAGCTGACTCCTTGGAGGAGCATGGTGTGGACCTTTCAGATCTTGAATGCATGCAGAAATTTGTGTCTCAGACCCACAGATTGCAGCACAATCTCAATTTGCACTGCAGCAGGACAGACAGCTGTGTGTTGGGGAAACATTTATTTCATTGTGTGTCCTGTGCTGTGATCTAGTGAAGCTATATATTGACCATTGCAGCTCTGTTGGTTCAGATGGACTTTGCTCCTTGTCCTGTGATGAGAACATGTTGGTGAGGAGACACTTGCTTTCCATTCACATCTGTGACCCAGATGGTGGTCCATTCAGTTCAGCTGGGGGATTTTATCTCCTCCTTGGGCCCATATGAAGTCCTCTAGTCCAGGCTTCAATCCTAGTACAGTTAATTCCCATCTTATGAGGGAAGAGGCACCCAAGACGTGCTCACGCTGGCTTCACTGGTAGTTTTTACTAAGAGGATGAAGAAAGCTTACAGGCACACACTGAAGCATACAGAGCTTCAGTGTGATAAAAAGATGGGTGCCATTCCAGTGGCTGTGCTTGCAGCCCCCTTTGCAGACATTCATCACTGAAGATATCACCAGACAAGTTGTCTCCTTTCTTTGGCTGAAATGAATGCATGTGATGAGCGATTCTGCCCACGCTCTGCCTGAGAGAAGTGTTTCAGTAAACTCCACCCTGTGCTGACAGGACATGACTGAAGAGCTCTTTGGGTGAGCTGGATCTGCTCACCCTGTGCACCTTCTGGAGGCAGTCACAGTATCACAGTATATTAGAGGTTGGAAGTGACCTCAAGAAGTCATCGGGTCCAACGCCCCTGCCAAAGAAGGATTACTTAAGGTAGTCCACTCAGGAATGAGTCCAGGTGGGATTTGAGAGTCTGCAGAGAAGGAGACGCCACAACCCCACTGGATAGCCTGTTCCAGTGCTCCATCACCCTCACTGTAAAGAAGTTTCTCCTCATGTTGAAGTGAAATCTTCTATGTTCAAGTTTATACCTGTTGTTTCTTGTCTTACTACTGTGCACCACCAAAAAGAGCTTGGCCCCCTCCACTTGACACCCACCCCTGAGATATTGATAGACATTGATCAGATCCGCTCTCAGTCTTTTTTCTCAAGTCTCAATATCCCCAGGGTTCTCAGTCTCTCTTCATAGGGGAGATGCTCAAGTCTCCTTATCATCCTCATGGCTCTCTGTTGGATTCTCTCCAGCAGTTCTCTGTCTTTCCTGAACTGGGGAGCCCCAAACTGGATGAAGTATTCCAGGTGTGGCCTCACCTGGGCAGAGTAGAGAGGTAGAAGAACTTCCCTAGACCTGCTAGACATACCCTTCTTGATGCATCCCAGGATACCATTGTCTCTCTTGGCCACAAGTGCACACTGTTGTTCCATGGAGAACTTGCTGTCCACCAGCACTCCAAGGTCTTTCTCTGTGGAGATGCTTTCCAGCAGGGCAGCCCCTAACCTGTACTGGTGTATATTGTTATTCCTTCCCAGATGCAGGACCCTGCACTTGTCCTTATTAAACTTCATGAGATCCCATTCACAGGGATTGCTATGAGATGAGCAGTCATTTAAAAAGGGAGGTAAGAAACACAATAGTCACTGCTTTTTTTTGTAGGTTCCTTGAGTCTTCTGGTCAGGAGTTCTGCTCACCTGGCAAACAAGGTACTGCTGGCCATAAAGTCCTTGTGCACTGCTCTAACAGCAAAGGAATGGACACCTAAAAAGCAAAGCAGCCAACAGTTCTTTGAAAACTTGCAGTGTCTAGGAGGGAAAACTCAAAGGAGCTTGTGTTTATTGAGTGTTTTCTGCCAATTTCATTTAGGTCTATCAGACCTTGAATGGCTGTGCTTTGGTTTGCAGCTCATGAAGGACTGGCTTCACTTTTTTCCTTGGAATGAATTTCCTGTCAGACAGGGCAAAATTGCTGAGCTATGCCACATTACAGAGGACCTGGGTTGCTGCACCATCTTCACAGCCTCATAACTCACACTTAACCTTGCTTTTGTCCTACAGCTTTATTTCTGCAAAGCACTTACATGCAGATTACAAGCTGACATTTATAAGACTACAAGTTAAACATATGCCTATGAGTCTTTAAATGGGAATATTGCTTCCTTCCACCTCCACTGACCTGAACCAATGTTCAGCATTAGAAATGATGAGTTTCTGAAGCATCCCACACAAACCAAGAGCTGAGGAAGGGAAAAAGGCAGACAAAAGCCTTAGAAGCAGCCACATGCAGGAGATTAGAATGGAGATGTTTGTGACAGTTGGATAATGAATAACTTTGGGGGGGAAAATAAGAATTTTTACAATTTGGATGTGAAAATAGCCTCTGATACTTTCCTCTCAGATAAATCACTGAGTGACATGAGTAGCAGTTATGGTTTCTTCTCACAGTCCAAAGGAAATGGTGTAAAGAGGATGCCCTACTCATTGGTTGAAGAGCAGGGGAGTTGGACTAGGCTACAGAGAGCTGAGATGAAATGAACATCACTTGTTAGAGACACTTTGAAAAGCAACCTGTAAATGATCAAGGGGAGCAATGAAGACAATGTTTGTCTCTTGCAAGTTGGTGCTCCTATCCACAAACATGGCTTAGTTTCTGCAAGCCTGCTGTCTGCAGTGTTAAACAGATGCTTGTACCTAATGATGATTACACGAATATCGAGATGGCTTTTGGGCAGCTGTCTTCTATCACACACTTTAGCCAGAGGTGGGGAAACACTGAAACTCTTACCTGAGCAATGGGGGCCTTTTCTGATAAGACAGTTCCATCTCAGTGCTAATGACTGTGGAAAATATGTTAGAGGGCTCATTTGCAAACAGCAAAGCCTGCAGGATGGCTCACCAGTAGGGCCGACTAAATGGAGGTAGTCCCTCAAGAGAGATGCCGTAGGCCCCCCTTTAGCTCACTCGTCCTCTGAATGTGGGGATACTCCTATGAACACACAGGGCTCATTGTGGGTTTAGGACCACTGAGGCTATACCCCCATGGGTTTTATGCAATCAACAGCTGATATCCACAAAGAAGGAGTTGTTATCTCTGTCTGATATGGTCTCCATAAGACCAACAGAGAGAAACAGGGGCCACAGGGATGCAATTTGTCCTGTCTGTGCCTTTCAGAAAGGCCCCATGCTCCAGTTTCTTTCATTAGGTAAGAACTCTACTGAGCTGCAAAGGGAGCCTGGGTTGCTAGGAGCCTGTAGACATACAGGCTTAAGGAAAAGTAATCTTTTCCTCCTGTCTTGCCTTTCTTTTGAGCTGAGTGAGGGAGCAGGACTAATGGCAATCATCAGTATTTCACCTTGTACAACATGCTGTGAAACATCTACTCATAGCTCCTCACACGTAGGCAGGCTGGATGAAGAGGAGACCCACTGCCAGGACTTGCCCACAGAGCTAGCTGGTCTGTGGTAGACTGGCATTATGAGTTTCAGGTCAGTGACCACTTCATCAAGTCCCATACTCTACTCCATAAAGCAGATGTGGCTCTCAGGCCTTTTGCTACACTCCAGCAGGCACACAATATTTGCAGGTACATTCCTTGTTGCAAATTTCCTTGTTGAGCAGGGAGGTCATTCTGCCCCTGTACACTGCACTGGTTAGGCCACACCTCGAGTATTGTGTCCAGTTCTGGGCCCCTCAGTTTAGGAAGGATGCTGACTTGCTGGAACATGTCCAGAGAAGGGCAACAAAGTTGGTGAGGGGCTTGGAACACAAGCCCTATGAGGAAAGACTGAGGGAGGTGGGATTGCTCAGCCTGGAAAAGAGGAGACTCAGGGGTGACCTTGTCACTCTCTACAACTACCTGAAGGGAGGATGTAGACAGGCGGATGTTGGTCACTTCTCCCAGGCAGCCAGTACCAGAACAAGAGGACACAGTCTCAGGCTGTGCCAGGGGAGGTTCAGGTTGGATGTTAGGAAGAAGTTCTATACAGAGAGAGTGATTGCCCATTGGAATGGGCTGCCCAAGGAGGTGGTGGAGTCACCGTCACTGGAGGTGTTCAGGAGGAGACTTGATGGGGTACTTGGTGCCATGGGTGAGCTGTTTGGGTGGGTTGGATTGGTTTATAGGTTGGACGTGATGATCTTGAAGGTCTCTTCCAACCTGGTTTGGTTTATTCTAAATAAAGGTTTATTCTAAATATATGTGTGAGGTCTGTAACTCCAAGGTCCTTCCACCTGGGACTGCAGGGTGTAGCCCTGTCCTAAAGCTTTCTTCACTGGAGAGGATGAAGAACCCAGCTTTCATACCATAACTGCAAATAGTCTAAAATTAAGCCTTGGGCTTATAAAGTTATTTGAATAATTACCATTTCTCAGAGAGCTTTCGGTACTGCCACAACAAATTTGGAAGAGAGCAGCCCCTCTCCTGCCTGGTGTCTTACCAGAACAAAGCACATGTCTGCTACAGATAACAGGCAGAAGATGCTGCTGCCCTGTCTGTCCCAGGGGAGTGGTGAGCAGGGCCACCTCAGACATGATTTGCCTCTGAAGAAAGTATATTTATTTAAATATTATTCAGGATGTGATTCAGTTGTTCCTGCCTAGGCATCTGATGTCATTTTGGGCTTTTGTACAGAAACAACTTTTGGGGTTTTATACACAAAATGTGAAGGAGGGGCCATGTACACCCTGTGTTGCATGATTGTGTCCATCCATCTGGATCACAGAAGAAAGCTGCAAAATTCTGGGAGAGCACCTGTATCTGCACCTGCCCCTACTTAGGGGGTCGTCTGAAAATCCTTCAGAGCAGGGAGGAGGAATGAAGGGAAGAGGAAGATAATAATAGCTGAATAATGTATTCAATGAGATTCATGGAATTTGGGGGACTAATATATTCTATGAATAATATTTTCATTCTTTTCCCAACTCCAGTGCTAACAGCTGATATGAATAATGATTGAGGCAAAGACTTGAGTTATATGACAATGATATTGAACTTGGGAAGCATGAAGCGAGGTGGCTCTAGTTCTGCCTGTCATCAGCTTGAGGCATGCAGTCTCAAACATGGTGAAATATATATCTGACACTTTGGCCTTTCTTCACAGAAAGTTTGTGCTCAGATTACCTGACAATACAAATCAATCAATCACTTGCATGCTGTTTCTCTCCCAGAAAATTGCTAACAATTGCTTTCTTTCAGCACTTCGGAAATTACATCCCTAGAGATGCCAGACCTCTCGTGGCTGCAGTCCTCCCTCACTGCGGGGCAGCATGTTCTTGTCACTGCAGTGGAAACTAGTTTCTTTGTGGTGCTGCAACCTGCCACTGTCCTGCAGCAGCACATGTTGACAGCCCCTGGTGCTGTGACACCTTTCTCTGTAGCAGTCGTACATTGATCATAGAGGCATGCCACCAAGGCTCTTCCCATCCTTCTCAACATCTGACCACTGGAGGTGTAAGCAAAATGTGTTCTCTAGACACAAGGGCAAAAGGAAGAGTGACTAGGTCCTATGAAGTTTAGCCATAAAATCCAAGCTGCAGTCAGATAGGCTTCTACAGTGGGCAGAGCCACTGACTTCAACATGTGGTAGCTAAGGATCTATTTCCAACCTGAATGCAGAAGAATCATAGAATCATAGAATCAATAAAGTTGGAAAAGACCTCAAAGATCATCAAGTCCAACCTGTCACCCAACACCTCATGACCACCAAACCATGGCTCCAAGTGCCATGTCCAATCCCCTCTTGAACACCTCCAGGGACAGTGACTCAACCACTTCCCCGGGCAGCACATTCCAATGGCTAACAACTCTCTCTGTGAAGAACTTTCTCCTCACCTCAAGCCTAAACTTCCCCTGGTGCAGTTTGAGACTGTGTCCTCTTGTTCTGGTGCTGGTTGCCTGGGAGAAGAGACCAACCCCATCCTGGCTACAACCTCCCTTCTGGTAGTAAAATAAAATCAGTGCTTCCTAATAAAATCAGAACAATCTGACACTTTATTACTTGGGTGGATTTTAACCCTAAATCCTCCTATCTTCAGCTTAACACAGGAGCTGGAGAGTCAATGGACATTTCCCATCTGGCCTAAGAAGTTGTGGTTGAACTATTATAATATGTTTGATGTATTATCTGTGTGAGCAGATTTATTGACTCCAAACAACATGGAACCTACTGCATCTCCTGATGTGCTATGAATGTCATTCAGTTCTGAAAGGAGAAGGTAATATGCATCCCTGGTATCAGTTCACTGACACCAGATGCAAAATACCCTTTGACATCAGTACTGAAAAATCACACTAAAGGAAACCAGACAATAATTTCCACTCTCCAAAATTCATAATCTGACTGATAACTGAGCTTGTTACAAGTGACTGACAGTCATTCATCAGTTAAATGTTGAATTCATCAGTTCCTGGAGGGCCTCCACTCAGCCAGAAGCGAACATGGTTCATATACATATTTAATTCTAACTTTGAAAGTAGAGAGAAATTTAACAGAACATTAGAGAGTGATGAATAAATTATAATGGTATTAATGAGGCTGATGCATATATCTAAAGGGAAAAGTCCCAGAGGGTTCAGGGAGCTCCAAAGTTACTAATAACTTATTAATTTTGAAGTTGATGGTAGATAAGAAATTAAACATTCTAAATATGAGTATGCACTGTGATTTCTGCTGCAGAAGATTGAAAGTCTTTTGGCACATTATGCTATGAGGTATAATTTATAAAGGCCAGGGAAGTGATTATTCTTTTTTGTACGTCTTTAGGAAAGATTGAAGTTGGATAGCTGTCTGCATTCTCAGGGACTCAGCTGAGGAGGATACTGGCAAACCAGAATAAATTTGAGAGATTCCAGCTATGTGCAAAGAAAATGATAAAAAGCCTCTGATAAAAAGAGTAGGGGACAAATCCTCTTCAGAAATGTGGGAAGAACTAGATATAAACAGAAGAGAAACCTGGTGGGAAATTATATGAAACTCAGAAGGGAAAAAAAAAATTGCGGCAAACAAGTCAAATAAAAGTCAGAGGGAAAAATATTTCTTTACCAAATAAATGTGGGGAACTGCTGTCACTTCCTTCCTACCTGAAGCACAATACATGTGGTAATGAATCAGAACAAAGCTCCCAGAGAGTCAGGACCTCTTCAGAACCTGCATGTCTTCAATTTCTTAAGTTGTGCCCCGAAGCTTCTTTTCTTTACTTCTGGGCTTAAGACCACAACTGACAAATATTTACACAAGCAAGTATCTTTGTGTCCGTGAGGTTCTCAATTCAGTTCAGCAGATTCTGTGCATGTGAATGACCTGACTGATCTGCTCAGAGGTGACACAACCACTTTATACTTCACTGCCAGCGTTCCCAGATGCATTTTGCTAGTTGGAGTAACTCTGGGGTTGTTAATTTTCCCCAATGCCCTTCTGTGCTTCATCTGACAATGTTTCAGCATCACTCTGGCATAACCATCCCCATGTCAATGAGCAGCAGAACTGGTATAAATTTGCACATACTGTGTATTTTCCAAGGAGCTGTTGCTGCAGAGAGACTCATGTATAGAAAAGAAAGAATGGGGAAGAAAAAGGAGTATAGGTGGTCGCCAACCTCCTGCTTAACTGAAATAAGCAGCAGTAACTAAAGTCAGAGGAAGGGGAGGCCAGGCTTGGCAGCCCACTGGGAGCTGTTTTGCAGAGCACAGCATCACGACATGTAGGGTAAAAACAAATAAACAAGACAAGTTGTAATCTGCCTTTAACCTTTCAAGCACCTGAGAGTGTTGTGGGCCTTTCAACTTCAGTGAGGATTTCAGTCATCATCCTAAAAAGAGAAGGTCCTTGAAAATGGAGTAGGCAATATTCTACATTCACCAAGAAGTTTACTTGAGTCTCCATGCCCAAACTGCAAGGCATCTGGGACTGCTACAACTTCAAACTGAAAAAAACACAATGCAAATGTCAAGCACAACCCCAGTTAGGATGTTACAAGAACTGCAAATGAAATACTGTCCCTTTTATGGGTGAAACAGCTGTGTAATGGAACATCTATATGTCCTTTGGAAGCCAGAGACAGATGAAGGCCTTCACTATACCTCAGGGTGCAGACTTTGTACAACAGCTGGCAGCTGCACACTAATGAATGCTTTATTAAATGGCTATTGTTGGATGCAAAGTGTGTGTTGCTCAGTTGGGGCCCACTGTTCGAATTAAGATGATTAAACAGAGAAAAGGTGCTGTACTTGTGTCGCCATAAAAATAGCAGTTAACTTATCTGCACCTACTAATAACTTATTTGCCTCCTGAACCAATCTAAGACAGAGGCTAATGCTACAATACATTTCTTGTAAACATTTTTGTCTCAGTTAGCTCCAGCCTGCAAACTCCTTGGATAACATTACTATCAGTTTCATCTGTTTGTTCCTATCTATTGTACATGAATGCAGACAGTTGATTTTATAGTCTAATTACTTTAGGTAATATGTGAGTAATAAAATAAGGGCTATACCTAAATGTTTTGCCAAACAGCAACAGGATTTTATACTCAAAAGCCTGAGTGATTAATTTGAGAGACAGCTTTTCAGCAATGATTACATATTGCTTCTCGTCACACTATAAGCTATTCTACCACTCTACTATGCTGCTGCTTATTTATAACTGCCTCTATTCTATCCCATCCTTTTATATGTATTTCTTTTCAGTGAAACTCAGTTTCAGAACATTTTTCTGGGTTTAGATGAGCAACTAGTTCTGGACTAAAACTGGAACATTATGATGATCCTATCCTCATCTAGTCAGTTTGTTCCAGTGTTAAGGGAACCAAAAATAGCCTCATGTAAAATGAAAAACAAACAAACAAATGAAAACCACTCCAAAAACACCTACAAAAGAGATAGTTTGTCCTGTAAAAATGAAACAAGCTATCTACAGTGTTATTATTTTGTCTCGTGTAGCAGGCTGTTATTTTCTGAGACAATATTAATCTGTGAGGTGGGAGGGAATTCCTTCCACTTGCTTTCATTCACAAAAATGCTAGCTGCCTGGACTGTCCCACAGCATTTCCAGAAGCAGCTTTTGCTCTAAACTCAGAGTGGTTAGCTATTTAGACAGGCTTCTCTCTCTTTTCTGACTGCTGGAAACTCTAGTCAACTCAACTGAACTGGATGATTTACTTCTAGACAGTTTGAATTGCACTATGAGGATGTGTAAAATTCTGCTTATACCCAGGAAGCTTAGTTCATAAAAAGAGTAAAGTGGCATTAATATAAAGAGAAAATGACACAGCAGAGAATATAATCTATGGCTAAAATCTTACAAATATTGAGGGTGCATAATTTAACCCTTGAGAAGAATCCTACTCGATGATCTCAAAGGTCTCTGCCAACCTGGTTAATTCTATTCTATTCTATTCTATTCTATTCTATTCTATTCTATTCTATTCTATTCTATTCTATTCTATTCTATTCTATTCTTAAGAGTGTCTATGGCTGTGGTCATTCTATTCTATTCCATTCCATTCCATTCCATTTCATTCCATTCCATTCCATTCCATTCCATTCCATTCCATTCCATTCCATTCCATTCATGTAAGTAGAATTAAGCCCATGAACAGAGGTCAAAGTACAAGTGTATGCAGAGTTACATGGGATATATGCAGTAAACACTGGGAAATTGTCTTTGCATTTACCTTTTCCATCAGCAGAGACCTTGATATGAGGAGATTGTCTCAAACTCTGAAACTTAATTTCGTTGTACCAAGACTGAGCAATTTGAGTTGGAAGAGAAAAGATGAACACAAGGTTATGCTTTACACACAAGGTGTCCTCTTCCAGTTAACCAAATGAAAAAGAGAATGCCATTGTATGATTAACAGCTAAACATAATGTGGTGATGCATAAATAACCACTGTATATATAGCTGTCTTCACAGCAGGGGAAGCCTTAGCACAAATAACAGCAGGCTAGCTGACAGCCAGAGAGATTACAGTATTTCATTTTCAGTCACAAGTCTCAGTCAGAGTGGCTGTGGTCAGCAAGAAACTGTTTCTAATTTGTTTGGCTAGACCTTGAATTTAATCTGTTGACTGCGGCCAGATTTACCGGGCAGGCTTTAATGCTCCATCAATTTTAATGGACTCTTAATGAACACAGCAGATTATAATTTGGAAGGCCAGGAACAGAGAAGCAAAACCATACAGGAAGCAACGGTTTGATGTAGGCAGCAGTGATGGGAAGTAGACATCTCAGTTACATGTAAAATATTACTATTATTTTTCCACACTATCTGAGCATACAGCAAGTAAAACCCCCAAATATCTCTTTATAGCTGCCTACAGCAGCAATATTTAACCCCCTTGCCTCCATCAGAAATAAAACTTCCTCTGTGGTTTTAGGTTGGCCAGGAAAATACAGACTGAAAAAGATGAGTTACTTACAGCTGCCTTAAAAATATACAGGTACAGAAGACAGGCCACAGCAGATAAAATTCAAGGTTGTCTGCTCAGAATGCTCTGCTTGCCAACCCTGCAAGTGGAATTCATTTGTCCAGGTCCTCTAAAGCGAAGCCCATCATTCACACCTGTCTCCAGCCTTTGTCCTGGGCCAATTTCTTCCTCAGAAGGAATTATACTGCCAATCTCCAACATCTCTTCTGCAGGTAAATGTACTTTCCCCCAAGGTCTGAGTGAGTAAGACCCCCAGACACTTGAACCCTTTGGTTTTTGAAGAGAATTATCAAATCATTTAAATCAGAAAAGACCTTTAAGTCCAACTGCTAATATAATGTTACCAAGTCTAAACCGTATCACTGAGCACCACATCTACATGTCTTTTAAATTGCTCAAAAGAAGATTTAGAAAACCTGGTCTTGTGAACTTGCTTAACACAGTCTCTCTACAGTAGGCTCTGACAGGAAAGTAATAAAGGTAAAATCAGGCATGTGGCTGTTTCAGACACCTCACCATGTCCACAACCATATCAGGGTAGCAGATGCTTTTCCTGTAAAAAGATCACCTTTGTGGTGCTAAAACGTTGTCTAGAGGGGCATTATAATATGAGAAATACAGCACTGCAAAAGCCATATGCACTTTGTACCCTGTGTGCATATTGGTTTTCATGTTCAAGAAAGATAAATTCAGCCTGGCTCAAGGCCAGGTTATAAACCTAGGAAAAGTGGAAAATGCAGGGATGCTCACACAAGATATGACAGGAAGAATTTCACTTGTTTAACACAGGAAAGTAAAGGCTGAGAAGAGAAATGGATTTGATTTATGTATAACATCAGAGGGTAGCCATCTGCTTGGTGGTGCTATGAGAAGAACAAATGAATATAGCGATGAATAGATTTCAGAAGGAAACTGCAGGTCCCACCCACAAGAATATGTCCAGGCAACAGCAGCTCTTCAGGAATAATGTAAGAAAAAACCCAAACCCAAAGTAATTTTTAAGATGCAATTCAGTATTTCTGAGAGGATTGTATTGTGTAGTAGCATGTGATATCATGGGACAGAGACTGATGAATCTGTAGGGCCTGTTACCTGCAGCACAGATTGCATTTATTTGCTATCCCGAGCTTTTATTGGCATCATTCTCTGGCCAGCCTGATCTAGTGTGGGATGTCCCTGCCCATGGCAGGGGGGTTGGAACTAGACGATCCTTGTGTTCCTTTCCAACCCTGACTGATACTATGATACTATGATACATTCTGCTCACAGACTGACAATTTAGCACCACTTGAACAGCAATGTGGTTCAGCTGGACTCATGGCCATATCTGTGATGGCCCTGCTTGGTTTTGCAGTTACCATTATTAGTCTGTAAAATACTGGACTACAGTGGGCACCCTGCCTGCTTCCTACTCACCTTTCCAGGTCTTCCTTCCTTAAGTACAAGGACCTACTTTGCCCCTAAAAGCTCACATACAACACAAAGGACATAAAAAAATACCAGGAAGTAGTTCTTCGCAGAGAGAGTTGTTAGCCATTGGAATGTGCTGCCCAGGGAGGTGGTGGAGTCACCGTCCCTGGAGGTGTTCAAGAGAGGATTGGATGTGGCACTTGAAGCCATGGTTTAGTAGTCATGAGGTGTTGGGTGACAGGTTGGACTTGATGATCTTTGAGGTCTTTTCCAGCCTTATTGATTCTATGATTCTATGATTCCCTTTCCACGTTTCCCATAGCCAGCATGTTGTGATGCTGGTTTGCCTGTGCAGAAAGGTTAGAGGCTCTGCTTTTCATGCATATCTAATCCTTTCAAGACAGAGCCTAGTTGATAATGCAGAGAACAGGGACAGTGAGTTTTCTGGAAGATGTCCTTGGGAAAGCTGGGGAAAATGCTAAGTTATTTTTCAAATTCAAAATGTTTCCCAAGTGTCCCTGTTTTGAAAGCTGATATATGCTGGGATTAAATTCAGCAGTTCTGCATTCATGTCCCTAGTGTTCAGCAGGAGATGGAAGCAAAGGCAGAGTCACTTTGGGGAGCTGATGAATCAAACACAATGCACATTTAGATCAGCAAGTAATTTCTGAGGATGCCAATGGGCAACATTAAAAGGTTCAACGTGCGAGTTCATAAAACTCCTTAATATTGTCAGCACAGTTCACAAAACCCTGGGCTTCACTACCTTAAAAAACTTGTGGGAACAAGGTCTTCTCTGGATCCTATCTCCCTCAAATTGCCACTGTTGGGTGAAGTAGAAAACAGCTGACCAAAATGCTGTAAGGTTTTTTTGGCACGTAATTTTCTCATGGTAACTAGAGCTCAAAAATCTGGATAAAACTGGGAGAGATTTTGAAAACCTCAAACAGTCAGCAGGGTTTACTCACATGAGTGCTTCCTGTGGTGGATCTGTGGCAGACTCCTATGACTCAATCCTGGTGTGACCCTGGGAGCACAGTTTGACACAGTATTTCCAGGAGAGCTCTGATAAACACCCAGCCCATGGGGCTATTCTCACAGACAATCAAACCCAGAAGATTTTGAAGCTCTCAGTTTACAAGAAAGCCTCCTGTAAATGTTTCATTCCTCCAAAAACACAACAGCTAAGATATACTGGAACAGCACTTTCTGCAGCTCTGCAGCCCAGTGCTTGTAAGCCAGTCATGACCTAGAGGACAGCCAGCAGTTCCTTCCAGTTGCAGACAAAGACAAAGAGCATCTTTCTTGTATACAAGGTCTTCAGAAATGTGAAAGTCCTTGAGATGCGTGGTGCTATTTATAAGTCATCAGTGAAGCAGAGTCCCAGAGGCTTCCTAGAGCTGAGAACTAGGGATGAGAAGGGAATGCTTTTCCTCTTCAAACTGCTGTTGCTAGCCTGAGAGTGGCCCAAGGGCTGGTCTCAGCATAGGGCTGCAGACCTCCTGTGCTGTTTCAGACCAGGGGTAGGGTGACCAATTGGTACAGCCAGGGGAAATCTTTAAGGTCTCTTCAGGGCAGCCCTCTTTGGTTGGATCCTGCACTCTATGCTTTGCCTAATTCCTTCCAGGTATCCCAGGCCCTTCATAGTTGCACCATGGGCCCAGTTTGGGCTGATGAGGCAGCCAGAGGTTCTTCCAAGAAAGTCTCAGTACTATGAAGCTCAATGACTCAAATCCTCAAAAGACCCACAAGTTTGCCATATACCTAAGTTCAGGACACTCTGACACTCATGGACTGCAGGTGTCCATGCTGTGTGGCCCAGGCAAGCAGAAGGAAGATGCCCTAGCATGGAGCAAGCCAGCTATTCCATCCAAACTCTTTCAGCTTCAGTTTTGGATGTGGGACTGACAATCTCCTGCCAAAGATTTTTAGCATCTTCACTCACTGTCCCACCTTCCAAATAATCCTGCAGAGATATTTTTTGTTTCTCTTCTTTCCTGTTGTGCCTTTCTTATTTCTCTCCCTCATGCCCCAACATCACCCCTGTGTGATAACTGTCATGGAAGGAGCAGAACCAGATAGGAGGAGTCCCCATGGCACCATTAATATGTCACACCAAAGCCATCTCTCATCCCAAGATATTTTATTGATGATATGAAGAATGTTGTACAAGGCCAAGATTACCCAGGTAAATGAATCATACCAAGTTTGGGTACAGATTTGGCAGAACCAGTACAAAGGTGGGAAAGGGCTTCAGAAGCAGGCTGTATAAGTGGGTGTTGTTGGAGCCTAGGGAGGGACAGAATCAAATCAAATAGAATTGAATCAAATTGAATCTAATCAAATCGAATTGAATAGAATAGAATTAACCAGGTTGGAAAACACCTTTGAGATCATCGAGTCCAACCTATCATCAAACACTATCTAATCAACTAAACCATGGCACCAAGCACCCCATCCAGTCTCTTCCTAAACACTTCCAGTGATGGTGACTCTACCACCTCCCTGGGCAGCACATTCCAATGGCAAATCACTCTTGCTGTGAAGAACTTCTTCCTAACATCCAGCCTAAACTTCCCCTGGTGCAGTTTGAGACTGTGTCCTCTTGTTCTGGTGCTGGTTGCCTGGGAGAAGAGACCAACCCCCACCTGGCTACAACCTCCCTTCAGGTAGTTGTAGACAGCAAGAAGGTCTCTGAGCCTCCTCTTCTCCAGGCTAAGCAACCCCAGCTCCCTCAACCTCTCCTCATAGGGCTTGTGCTCCAAACCCCTCCCCAGCTTTGTTGCCCTTCTCTGGAAACATTCCAGCAACTCAACATCATTCCTAAACTGAGGGCTCAGAACTGATGTACAAGCAACTGAAAGGAGGGTCAAGAACCAAGAAAGGAATGACAAGATAAGCAAATTCCATGATGGGTACTGATTGAATGATGTGCCAGACAGCCTTGGGTTTGCTAACAGTGACTGGGGCAGAAGAGCCACCCAAAAATGCTGTCACAGCCATGCTGTGAAGGTTGGGCTGCATTCACAGCTGGGGAGCCAGGATGCTTTAGCAGTTGGGAGCTTTCCCTGTCCAACGAGGGGATAGACAGACACAGACAGATATATTGAGCATTCTGGTATCACCGTACTCATTTCAAGCCTGACAGCATTGGCAGCTACCCACAGCTTCATAATAAAAACTACTAAGTGTGTAAAATATACTTATTTTATTAGATAGAGCAATGTAATTTTTCCAAGCCCAGCAGCTTATTTAATAAAAGGATACAACCTCTACCCCCAAGTCATCTAATGCTTTTGATGGCATTTATAAACATTTAATGCTGTATATAGGTTGAATTTGTCTGTGGGTTTTTTTTTCTTTAACCTTGGACAACTTGGAGTGTGAGTTTATCCACAGCTCTTCCTCTGCTGCAGAATAGGCTCAGAAAATTGAACAAAGCTTTAAGCAAGTTTATTCTGCCTCCCCGAGATAATAAAGAACATTTATAAAAGGGATATTCTGACAATATCAATAATGAAAACAGTGACCAGGTGTAGAGGATGAGAAACACAAATGGCAGACTGCATATTGTGGAGCATCAAACAAATTATGAATACGATAAGGTAGGATAGGATAGGATAGGATAGGATGGGATAGGATGGGATAGGATAGGATAGGATAGGATAGGATAGGATAGGATAGGATAGGATAGGATAGGATAGGATAGGATGGGATAGGATAGGATAGGATAGGATGGAATGGAATGGAATGGAATGGAATGGAATGGAATAGAATAGAATAGAATAGAATAGAATAGAATAGAATAGAATAGAATAGAATAGAACAGAACAGAACAGAATAGAATAGAATAGATTGGAGAAAGACCTTTAAGATCATCCATGAGTTGTATGTAACGGGCTTATCTCTGAGATGAGAAACAACAATGCTTCAAAGATCGCTGGCAGCATCATTCCCTTGAATCATAACATAATCTTAAGGCAGGTTCCATTTTCACTTTAAATTCAACACAAGTTATCTGCTGCAGCAACCCCTGCATTTATCCAGGGTCTATTCCCCACTGATAACTTTACCTGTAAAGGGCAGCTCTCTTAAGAAACATAAGAGAGAAATAGCTGAAGCTTTGATTCTTGTCTGTAACTCTGCATGACATTTACCTGAAAGAAAGCTCTGATCAGGTGCTGTATTCATTTGGGGTCTCTAGATTTTCACAGTATCACAGTATCACTTAGGTTGGAAATGACCTCGAGGATCATCGAGTCCAACCTATCAACACAGACCCCATGACTAGACCATGGCACCAAGTGCCACGTCCAATCTCCCCTTGAACGCCTCCAGGGTCGATGACTCAACCACCTCCCTGGGCAACCCGTTCCAATGACGAATGACTCGCTCAGTGAAGAACTTCCTCCTCACCTCGAGTCTGAACCTCCCCTGGCGCAGCTTGAGACCGTGTCCCCTTGTTCTGGTGCTGGTTGCCTGGGAGAAGAGGCCAACCCCCTCCTGGCTACAACCACCCTTCAGGTAGTTGTAGAGGACAATGAGGTCACCCCTGAGCCTCCTCTTCTCCAGGCTAAACAATCCCAGCTCCCACAGCCTCTCCTCATAGGGCTAATTTTGAGTCCTAGAAAGATCAGAAAGAGAGAGATGTTCCAGTTTGTTTACTTTTGAGTCTTTGGTGGCACATATTTTAATGACTGTCATTGTTCCACAGTAGTTTGTTTTCTTTCTGCAACTTCTGTATGTGAAGGAGAGAGAAAGCATTATAAACATAGCTGTACGTCACTGCAAACTCGTAATTGGCATAAGGGAAAGAGCAGCAGCTGCTTATTTATATTCTTTCAAAAGCTTGGATTTCAAGTTGACAGCACCTCTTTAAACTAATGAGACCAAATAAGAGTCGGAAAACATGCAAATGCGCTAGGAGAAAGTTAGGAGGGCCCTGCTGGCAATTAACTAACGATTATTAATTCCCTTGATACACATCATAATAATGATAATTATGATGAACTTGTTTTGTTTCATTGTGGAGGCTGTTAACATTTGATTTCCTGGGCTTTTCCTTGCAATTTACATTAATTACTGTCCACCTCCTGTCTAGTTTTCCTACTGAAACTTCACAAAGTCTTTCATGGGCTCAATGAGTCTTGTCCCACTGACTTTCAACCTAATTGGCATTGAGATATTTTCACTGCATGTCTGCCCCATCATTGCACCTCTCAAAATAAGAGTCTTACCTTACATTGGCTTGCAGACATGCATTTTTTTCACTTGATAACATAGGGATAGTAAATGATGGCATGGGGATAGAATTTACCAGGTTGGAAGAGACCTTTGAGATCATCGAGTCCAACCTATCACCCAACACCATCTAATCATCTAAACCATGGCACCAAGAGCCCCATCCAGTCTCTTCCTAAACACCTTCAGTGATGGTGACTCCACCACATCCCTGGGCAGCACATTCCAATGGCAAATCACTCTTTCTGTGAAGATCTTCTTTCTAACATCCAGCCTAAACTTCCCCTGGTGCAGCTTGAGACTATGTCCTCTTGTTCTGATGCTGGTTGAATGGGAGAGGACACCAATCGCCCCTGGCTACAACCTCCCTTCAGGTAGTTGTAGACAGCAAGAAGGTCTCCCCTGAGCCTCCTCTTCTCCAGGCTAAGCAACCCCAGCTCCCTCAGCCTCTCCTCATAGGGCTTGTGCTCCAAACCCCTCACCAGCTTTGTTGCCCTTCTCTGGACACGTTCCAGACCAAATGCTTGCCATTGTGCATTGCTCCACTTGCATATTACTGGAGTCCAGAATCCAAACTACTGTTTCCTTTTTGTTATCTGGTACTTTCTGATAATAGTCACTTGCTGTAACCATCTCCACCACTATCTGCTGGATTCCCCAGCCCTTTGCCCAAATCATCTTCCTCATCAATTCTTCCTAATAAAGTTAATATGAATTGCTCAATTGGAGATGTAGACCATTGTCACAAATTTAGAATAGAATAGAATAGAATAGAATAGAATAGAATAGAATAGAATAGAATAGAATGGAACAGAATAGAATAGAATGGAATGGAATGGAATGGAATGGAATAGAATAGAATAGAATAGAATAGAATAGAATAGAATAGAATAGAATAGAATAGAATAGAATAGAATAGAATGGAACAGAATAGAATAGAATGGAATGGAATGGAATGGAATGGAATAGAATAGAATAGAATAGAATAGAATAGAATAGAATAGAATAGAATAGAATAGAATAGAATAGAATAGAATAGAATAGAATAGAATGGAACAGAATAGAATAGAATGGAATGGAATGGAATGGAATGGAATAGAATAGAATAGAATAGAATAGAATAGAATAGAATAGAATAGAATAGAATAGAATAGAATAGAATAGAATAATATTAGATAGGATAGGATAGGATAGGATAGGATAGGATAGGATAGGATAGGATAGGATAGGATAGGATAGGATAGGATAGAATTAACCAGGTTGAAAAAGACCTTTGAGATCATCGATCCAACCTATCACCCAGCACTATCTAAGGATAACATCCATAATCAAGATATGGGAAGAAGAGGTGTAAACTTGATATAATTAATTAATTACAATAGAAACATAGAATCAATAAGGTTGGAAAAGACCTCAAAGACCATCAAGTCCAACCTGTCACCCAAGACCTCATGACTATTAAACCATGGCACCAAGTGCCATGTCCATTCCCCTCTTGAACACCTCCAGTAAAGCAGTTTTCTTTCTAAAGTCCAGCAATGGCTGCCTCCTCTGAAGGTCATACCCATCCCAGCCTACACTTGTTCTGGACAATTAATACCATGCAGGAACTTCCAAATTTATGTAGAAATGTTACAGCAGAAATCCCCTCAGGATCCTCCTATCGCTAATGCTGACAGAGCCTTGGAAAGCTTCAGTGATCCCTGTCACACTGACTCAAGACTTTTTGAAGTGTGTTGCATCCCTTTCAGGGAATTTTTAAACTGCACTTCTAAAAATTCCACATCTTCCAGAGGCTGAAGGAAAGTTGTGATTCGTACTGGTGTCCCACTGGATCCATTATTTTTGCCAAAACCTAGCTCAGATTTTGGAAGGATACCAACAGCTGTCATTCTCATTGAATGCTGTGTTCAGCCCTGCTATTCTACACATTCTGAGAAGCATGCTTATACCCATAACTAATAACCTTTTCTGTATGCTGCATACCTACACAGTTGAATGCTCCTGGGAAACTTTGTATTGATTCACACACCACTGTAGTGTCCTGTTGCAGTTTTAAGCCCAGCCAAAGCCAAGCACCACAAGATCACTCACACAACTGCAAGTAGAAAGAGGATTAAGAAAAGGAGAGTTTAATAAAACAATACAAAGAACAAATGAACAGGAGTAACAGTGGTTAAGAAGTAATATATAAGACCAAGCAACATAAAATGTGACACCCTTACTCAACACCTATGCACCAAAACCCCGCCTCACCTGATAACTGCTGTGCCAGGCCCACCTCCTCCCCTTCTTATATAGTGTGCATGGAATACACCACTGGCTGGTTCAGCTGGCTATCCAGGCTGTGGCCCCTCTCAACTTCTTGTGAGGAAAATTAACCCTGTTCTAGATGAACTCAGGACATGTCTCTAACATGGCAGGTTCTGTGCATGCACTGCTGAAGGCTTAGGAGCATCTGTTGATAGAGTTGCCAGGTGTTTCCCATGATAAAAAATGGGGTTTATTTGCTTATGGAATTTATACTTTGCTATGTGCTTTTATAGGGCTGTGAGGAGCAGGTCTCCATCTCTCAGAAGAATGAACAGCCTTGTAGTGAAAGCCTCAAGCATAGAGAGCCCAAATGCTTCTGATGAAGCCTCTATCCTCCTTCCCCAACTGGGTTAAGCTGTCTCAGCCTATAGGCTGTTGCCCAGCCAATGCAATGGCTTCACTGAAGTTAATTTCTGCACTGAAGTTCACTTCTGTTGGCAGTTGCCATGGTGTACGCCGTACTGCCCTGCTCTCTGGAAGATGAAGGCAAACTGGGAAATCCCTCTTTGGAAGGCTGGCTTGACCTGATGGCCTCCCTATTACTGTAGCCATGGCTCAAGAGCATGTTCTGCAAGGCAAAGTTGCAGAGCAGAGTGGCTAAACTGCAGACTGCATTACGCCTAACAGCTTTGGAAGCCACAAGACCTCAAGTTTGCAGAGCAGAACAGACCAGAGCTATGGGCCAAGTACCTTGTACCCTTTTGGCTCCACTGCTGGACAGTCAAATCAAGGCAGCTTGGGAGCTGCCAGAGGTCACTGCAGAACCAATATCTTAACAAAACCCCTTTGCAGACACAATGCATTTTTGTACTTACTTAATCAGATTCTCCTTGTTCTCTGGCATATCAACTGCGTGTCTTCAGTGTCCTTCCACAAACAGGGCCATCAGTCACTCCAGGACTAAACTTAGTAAGCCTGTGAAAATACAGGCACAGCACATTAATACTTTTGCATACCACATGGAGATTTCAGCAGAAAAACAAAAATTCCCAAGGCTCATGCAGGTGAAAAGGGCAATTGTAAGTGCAATAACACTGAGGCAGTATTTGCATAAGCTTTAGCATCTCGCTACTTGTTCAACATTGGGCACGGATCCAAACCATAGTTTACACCTATTTGCAATCATTAAATCATAGAATCAATAAGGTTGGAAAAAACCTCAAAGATCATCAAGTCCAACCTGCCACCCAACACCTCATGACTACTAAACCCTGGCACCCAGTGCCACCTCCAATCTCCTCTTGAACACCTCCAGGGACGGTGACTCCACCACCTCCCCAAGCAGCACATTCCAATGGCTAACAACTCTCTCTGTGAAGAACTTTCTCCTTTCCTTGAGCCTAAACTTGCCCTGGCACAGCTTGAGACTGTGTCCTCTTGTTCTGGTGCTGGTTGCCTGGGAGAAGAGACCAACCCCCTCCTGGCTACAACTTCCCTTCAGGTAGTTGTAGACAGCAATAAGGTCTCTCCCTCTCATCTGCTTGCACCTAAGCAAAACTTTTTGAAAACCAGTGGTTTGGGGTTTTTTTTTGGCCAGTATCATGTCTTAGGTTTCATGTTTCTTAATTCACAATGTCCCTGAATTGCTTTGGGATGTTGTAGTGTTCCAGAACTTTCGGAATAGAAGCAAAGGTCCAAGAAAGCCGTTTCCAGGGTCTGATTCTCTCAGTTCATCCTCTTTAGCTTGACATCAACCTGTATTTATGAAGCCTCATATTCAGTGTTCCCAAAGCATTCTGCACATATTGGGAAATTCCCAGGGGGCACTGTGGCCCACTGTCTAACAGCAGATGAAGAAGGAGAGGTGAGGACACGTCAGAGAGAGACAGGAATATGAGGGATGTTCCTGGAAGTCCATTTGGCTGCTTTAGCCATTCAAACCGCACTCTCAAAATGTATCTGAAAAGCTGCACTGCTGGACAGGGACTCAGGAGCTGAGAATAAGATGGAGCCAAACAAAATTTTACCATGTATGTTCCTCTTCTGGATGGGATATCATGGCAATGCAGGTCTGATGAAAACAAGCACATTTCTTCAGTGCTGCCTTCCAGATTTTCCCTGATGTTCCAGTTTCAGGAAAGCTGTGCATTCAGGAAACACAATTTATCGAGGAAACTCAGCAGGACTGAAGGTAGATACTCCTACTTAAAAAGTGTGGTGTCATCAAAGAAAATATCCCCTTTTTTGAAGGCTTTCAGTGCAATGAGACACTCATTTGGGATACCAAAGACAAACCTAAATGCTGACTTTGCCTTTGAGGCTGAAGAAAGTACCAAGAGGTCAGATGCCCATTTTACAGAGATGCTGGAGCCTTGGTTCACTACCCAGAGAAGGGAAAGAAGCACTGAGATGCTGAGATGCTGCTGGAGGAGCTGGTGCTGGGAGGCAGGCTGAGTTTTCTCTACATAATAGAAAGGGACTGTGAGGAATGTTCTTTTTAGATAAGGAGGCAATGATTGACCCATGTGATGCCAAAAAGAGACTGAAAATGGAGTAAGCTGTTATTGGAGAGACTCGTGGGAATGAGAGAGTTTCTGAGGTTGGTTTAAAGGAAACAAACTGAGATTATTCATCAAACATTAAGAACTTTGGGAAACAGGAGAGGAGACAACTAAGTTGTGCTATCCAGAGAAATTCAGAAAAGAAAGGAGAAAAGGGAGGTGAAATATAAATATGAGATGGGGAATGGAAGTGAAGAACTTTGTTAATACTTTCCTGTGCAGTTCATTTGTTTCTCCTGTTGTTCTCACTGATAATAAAAACGTTCCAGGTGGATGTGGTTAACCAAATCCCTTGAGGAGAAAGGTTTTAATTTCCTTCCATTGCTTCTCTTTACTCTTATCAACACTGAGAAAAGAATGGGACCAAACCAAGTTCACAGAGCTATTCATCATCAGCCCAAGGGAAGGCAAATCCCTGTGCAAAGGTTTCCACTGGCAGAAGGATAAATATATGCTATATGTCACCGGGAGTCCATTGCCTAGTCTCCCTGCATATTAATTCCACAGCCTGATTTTTTATGTTGCAAATGTGGCAATACATAGGATGGCATCCCCACAGTGCAGGATGATATCAACATGCCACAAAAAGCAGCAAGGAAAGGTTTGAAGGTAGTAAGGGAGTACTGGCTATCACCTTATCAGTGCACATAAGAAGATCTGAAATAAGCTAGTTCTGCTCCCACAGATATGAATAGGGGTTCATCTATTTTAAATTCCCAGGGAAGCTCATCTGAATTTACTCTTGAATGGAGTAGCATAAACCCCTGCATGCTGAATTATAGCTGCCTTTGATGGTACAATTTAGTTCACTCCCAAAGGAGCAGTGAATCAAAGGCTCGCATTGAAGACAGGTTGTCAAATCTATTTAACATGGATCTTAATTCCTCCTCCTGGAGTTGTGGCACCTGGAGGTGCCTGGGCAGAAGGTGGCCTGTCCCATACTGAGATTATTGTTTCTTCTGGTCCCTGAGTGAAAGAGCCAGCAGTGTGCCCAGGTGGCCAAGAAGGCCAATGGCATCCAGGCCTGCATCAACAATAGTGTGGCCAGCAGGAGCAGGGAAGTCATTCTGCCCCTGTACACAGCACTGGTATCACAGTATCACAGTATAACTTAGGTTGGAAAGGACCTCGAGGATCATCGAGTCCAACCTATCAACACAGACCTCATGACTAGACCATGGCACCAAGTGCCATGTCCAATCTCCTCTTGAGGGGGTTGGTCTCTTCTCCCAGGCAACCAGCATCAGAACAAGAGGACACAGTCTCAAGCTGCACCAGGGGAAGTTTAGGCTCGAGGTGAGGAGAAAGTTCTTCACAGAGAGCAATGTTGGCCATTGGAATGTGCTGCCCAGGGAGGTGGTGGAGTCACTCTCCCTGGAGGTGTTCAAAAAGGGATTGGACGTGGCACTTGGTATCATGGTTTAGTAGTCATGAGGTGTTGGGTGACAGGTTGGACTTGATGATCTTTGAGGTCTTTTCCAACCTTATTGATTCTATGATTCTATGAACAGATCTTGGATCTGGGTGATTTTTCTGGCACGCTGTCCCTCTTGTAGGGCAACTTGAGTTGCATAAAGCATAGATTTTAAGAATACTCAAATGTGTTCCCTGGTGATCACACATCCAGGCCTTTCTTTAATGCGCTCCCAACGATGGCAGAGTTGGGGCCCCTGGTTAAGACATTTTGGCCTGAACAGCTGCTGTGGGTCTGTTTTGCCTATCCCTGCTGAGGCTGAAAAGTCCCAAGCCCATAACAAGGCTGGAAGGAGGGAAATAACTGAGAAACATGAAGATTTCCCAAATGCTTGCAGTCATTTTTATAAACATAAATATAGTTTGTGAGCTGCCAGGATAACTGAGGCGGTGAAATTTGTTGGAGTATTAATTCATACTGCCTTCAATTTGGCACTTCTTTATTAATTTTTTTTTTGTATGTAGGTGTTTTATTTTCAGGAAATTGTGACAGCCACTGAATTAATTTGATTCTCATTGCTGGAGCTCCAGCAATGTCCTTGTTTTAACTCTCTTTGAAACAACACTACACATGTAGTCTTAAACCAAACACCTACCCCACAAATCTACTATCACTTATCTCTCAGCTAGTTTTAGCCAGGTGGGGGTTGGTCTCTTCTCCCAGGAAACCAGCATCAGAGCAAGAGGACACAGTCTCAAGCTGCACCAGGGGAGGTTTAGGCTGGATGTTAGGAAGAAGATCTTCACAGAAAGAGTGATTGGCCATTGGAATGTGCTGCCCAGGGAGGTGGTGGAGTCACCATCACTTGAAGTGTTTAGGAAGAGACTGGATGGGGTGCTTGGTGTCATGGTTTAGTTGATTAGATAGTGTTGGGTGATAGGTTGGACTTGATGATCTCAAAGGTCTTTTCCAATCTGGTTAATTCTATTCTATTCTATTCTATTCTATTCTATTCTATTCTATTCTATTCTATTCTATTCTATTCTATTCTATTCTTTGATCTCAGAAATATCCTGATATTTTTCATTCCTAATCAAACTGTTACCTGCCGTATTAGTACCCAACTGATTGATTATTTGCAGACCCACTGAATGCTCTGCAAGAATACTGATAAAATTCACACTTAAAGAGTAAAATTACATCATCTGTATCTAATAAACCCCTTAAATCTAGAGCCCCAGAACTAGAAACAGCCAGAACACTGACCACTTCATTTCACCCACTTCTCTGTGCTGAGTTTCATCATTTGTGTTTGACTTAGGCAAACCTCAGAAAGGCATTTGAACACATCAGGAGATGTAGATCCAACAATTTCCTTCTGTAGTTTGATTCAGTAGTTTATTATCTCCCTGAACCATATTTGCCCTTTATTTCTCATTTAAATTTGTCTAGCCTAGCTTTGAATCATTAATTATTTTTACACCTTTGTCCAGAATTATGAAGTGATTTAAAAAACACTTCAGTTACCAATTAATTTTCCTCCTGAGGTCACCTTGAACTTTTCATCTCTAAGCTAAGGCAATGGCACTCGTTAAATCTCCTGAGGAACTTCCTCCAACTTCTACTATATTTTTAGGATATTGTTGTGTTCTCAGCAACTTTTCATGTTTCTTTTAATGTAACTGCCAGAACTGCACAGTATCTTAGCCCTAGTCTAGCTGATTTTGTACATAAAGGTAAAAGCCACCTTTCCATCCTTAACCAGTACTTAGAAACATTGAATTGTTTTGGCTGGAATAGACCTTTCAGATCGTTAAGTCTAACCATTGACCTGCCAGTAGTAATTCACCACTGAACTGTGTCCCTCAGTACCACACATACATGTCTTCTAAATGCCTCCAGGGTTGGTGACTCCACCACTTCCCTGGGCACCCTGTTCCAGTGTTTTACATTGCCAAGACTTTCATTAACCCTTTCTTTCACAAAATGCTGAGCAGCTAATGCATTCTGACTTTATCTGAATGCTTTCTAGAATTATTTTGCAGGATCACAGAATCACAGAAACATTCAAGTTGGAAAAGACCCTCAGGATCACCAAGTCCAGCTGATAACCCTACACCACAATGCTCACCCCTAAACCATAACCCCAAGCACCATGTCTAAACAACCTTTAAACACATCCAGGGTTGGTGACTCAACCACCTCCCTGGGCAGCACATTCCAATGCCTGAACACTCTTTCTGTGGAAATTTTTTTCCTAATGTCCAGTCTAAACCTACCCAGTCATATCTTTAGGCTCTTCCCTCTTGTTCTATCAATAATTACCTGGGAGAAGAGACCAGCACCAGCCTCTCTACAACATCCTTTCAGGTAGCTTTACGGAGTGATGAGGTCTCCCCTCAGCTTCCTCTTTTCCAAACTAAACAGCCCCAGCTCCTTCAGTTGTTCTTCACACAACTTGTATTTCAGGCCCTTCACCAGCTTTGTTGCCCTCCTCTGCACTCACTGCAGCACCTCCACATCTCTCCCGTATTGAGGTGCCCAAAACTGGACACAATACTTGAGGTGTGGCCTCACCAGAGCAGAGTACAGGGGACAATCACCTCCCTACTGCTGCTGGACACAGCATTTCTTACACAAGCCAGGATGCCATTGGCTTTTGTGGACACCTGGGCACACTGCTTGCTCATATTTAGTTGCTTGTTGATTAGAATCCCCAGGTCCCTTTCTGCTAGACAGCTTTCCAGCCACACTTCCCCAAGCCTGTAGCACTGCTGGGGGCTGTTGTGACCCAAGTGTAGGACCTGGCATTTGGCCTTGAAGCTCATCCCATTAATATTGGCCCATTCATCCAATCTGTCCAAGTCCCTCTGTAGAGTCTCCCTACTCTCGTGCAGCTCAACACTCCCACCTAACTTGGTGTCATCTGCAAACTCACTGATGATACACTCTATGTCTCCATCAAGGTCATCTATAGAGATGTTAAACAAAAGTAGTCCCAACACTGAGCCCTGAGGAACACCACTTGTGACCGGCTACCAGCTGGATTTAACTCCATTGACCACCACTCTTTGGGCCTCTTTGCCCAGCCAGTGCTTTATCCAGCACAATGTGTGCTCATCCAAGCCACAAGCAGACAGTTTATCCATGAGAATTCTGTGGAAAATAGAGTCAAAGGCTTTTTGGAAGTCTAGGTAGGCAACATACACAGCCTTTCCCTCACCCAACAGTCAGGTCATCCTGTCATAGAAGGAGATTGGGTTGGTCAGGCAGGACCTGCCCTTCATAAACCCATGCTAACTGGCCTGATCCCCTGGTTGTTCTCTATATGCCATGTAAGCCCATGAGCCCATGTCTGTTCCCATCACTGATATAAGGGTAGGTACTTGAAATTTTAGGTTCCAGTTCTGGCTTGACTGTGATGAGAAGGGCAACAAGGCTGGTGAGAGGCCTTGAGCACAAGCCTGACAAGGAGAGGCTGAGGGAGCTGGGGTTGTTTAGCCTGGAGAAGAGGAGGCTCAGGGGAGACCTTATTACTGTCTACAACTACCTGAAAGGAGGTTGTAGACAGGTAGAGATTGGTCTCTTCTCCCAGGCAACCAGCACCAGAACAAGAGGACACAGTGTCAAGCTGTGCCAGGGAAAGTTTAGGCTTGAGGTGAGGAGAAAGTTCTTCACAGAAGAAGTTGTTGGCCATTGAAACGTGCTGCCCAGGGAGGTGGTGGAGTCACCATCACTGGAGGTGTTTAGGAAGAGCCTGGCACTTGGAGCCATGGTTTAGTTGGTCAGGAGGCGTTGGGTGACAGATTGGACTTGATGATCTTTGAGGTCTTTTCCAACCTTATTGATTCTATGATTCTATGATTCTATGATCTACACAGGCTGGGTCATTGAATTCTTCCAGGTAAACCTAAATTTAAGCACGAGTGTTCACAGGCAGTGTAAGAATGGATAGATATGAGGAATGCAATGATTGTCTTGTTCACACAGAACTGGCAGGCCTTCTTGGTTTCAAAAAAGCCTAAGGAATTTATATGAATTCCATCATCTGGAAACTCAAGTCCCTCATTAGTTTTGTTGTGTTTATACAGATAACATACCTGGATACACTCAGGTTTTCACACAGGTGTCTGAGCAAGAACAGTTTGGATGCATAAAAAAGGGCTCACGTGGAAAAATGCAGGCTTCCATATCCTCGGCCAAGAAGTGCCCAAGCTGTCACGGCATGGGCTGGCCAGGGGGGAAGACAACCCTCCAGTCCTTTGGTTAATCTTATTCTTCACTTCGGAGAGGAACAAAGGATTTGGTAACCACAAACTTAATGTTCTAGCCAGGAATTTGGCACTTATTTGTACGGGGAGAGGCTTGATGGCTGGTCCCTTCTCTGAGGGCAATACAGACATTGAACTGGAAGAGATTTGTAAAACACTGGACCAGGACCAGGGATCCTAACATAAAACAAAGAGCTTACCCCAAAAGTATCCCTAGACTGTGCTTAGATTAATTTATGACAACAAAGTTTCTGCTCTGTGCAGAAATCACTTCAGTTTAAGTGAATGACAATAAAAAATTAATGCTATGTAGCTTTATCTAGGGTGGAATTATTTACCACAAACTTGGATTAATTTTTCATAAGGTTTTAATTAAGTTTGGCACATACATTTCATTGTCTGTTTAGAGGACTTTGTCTAGTAAGCTATTATCTGAGCTCTAGATCATTGTTTTGCTAGTGATATTTCAGTTACACACTGCAGTGGGTTGAAATTTACCCCCCCTGGCCCCAACCTTAATTTTGCCAGACCAGCTCAGGTGGAAGCAAATGAAAGCTGTATTTACAGGCAAAACTACAGTCTGCCTGGGAGTGTAATGAATATGTGCAAAATACACAGTAGTGACAATATTTACAGATATTTACAATTAATAAACAACACAAGAACCCCCCGGTCAAAAACCAGGGGAAGCTACTAGCATCTCCTTTTTTCTGCCTCCCCCACATCTCCCTGTCTGAAAGGAGAAAGGAGCAGACAAAGTTGCTGTTAGACTTAACCAAAACAAGGCAGCCAAGGTCAAGCAGAAGCAAGTTAGTATCTCCCCTGAGCAGAGAAGCGAGAAGAAAAGAGAAGAGATGAGAAGAAGGAATTGCTTTGGTACAGCCCACTTTATGGTAGATATCTCTCCATGGAATTGTTTAGAATTATCTTAGTTTTCCTTTTTATACCCAATAGTGATTTATTTACATTTTACTACTTTTCTGCTCAAGAGCTGTCAAAAATTTTAAAGGCAGAGCCTAAAACTACCACACACACCATATCCAAGTGCCGAGTGCTGCACTTTGGCTACGGCAATCCCATGCAGGGCTACAGGCTGGGGTCGGAGTGGCTGGAGAGCTGCCAAACAGAGAGGGATCTGGGGGTGCTGATCGACAGCCACCTGGATATGAGCCAGCAGTGTGCCTGGGTAGCCAGGAGGGCCAATGGCATCCTGGCCTGCATTAGGAATAGTGTGGCCAGCAGGAGCAGGGAAGTCATTGTGCCCCTGTACTCTGCTTTGGTTAGGCCGCACCTTGAGTCCTGTGTCCAGTTCTGGGCCCCTCAGTTTAAGAAGGACATCGAAACACTTGAACGTGTCCAGAGAAGGGCAACAAGGCTGGGGAGAGGCCTTGAGCACAAGCCCTATGAGGAGAGGCTGAGGGAGCTGGGATTGTTTAGCCTGGAGAAGAGGAGGCTCAAGGGTGACCTCATTGCCCTCTACAACTACCTGAAAGGTGGTTGTAGCCAGGAAGGGGTTGGCCTCTTCTCCCAGGCAACCAGCACCAGAACAAGGGGACACAGTCTCAAGCTGCACCAGGGGAGGTTTAGACTCGAGGTGAGGAGAAAGTTCTTCACCGAGTGAGTCATTCATCATTGGAACGGGCTGCCCAGGGAGGTGGTGGAGTCATCATCCCTGGTGGTGTTCAAGAGGGGATTGGACGTGGCACTTGGTGCCATGGTCTAGTCATGGGGTCTGTGTTGATAGGTTGGACTCAATGATCCTCGAGGTCCTTTCCAACCTAAGTTATACTGTGATACTGTGATCACCTCTTCTCCACTGCAGTCCTTCTCTCCCCAAAGAAATTGTTTATCCCCAATCTAGCAACAGCCTCACAATCCCTTTTTGTCTGTGTGCTGGGTGGTAGCTAATTACAACCTCTAACAAAAGCCTGCTGAATTACACCAATCAAGAAATACATTTTTTTGGCGCTTTCCACTGATGCAGCTATATTGGTGTACTGAATATATACACTCAAAAAAAAAAACCCCACAGGCCTCTTCACTGCTCTGTGCTAGCGATTAGGCAAGATTAACATTTCAGTGGCGCTGTGTCAGCTTAAATGTGAATGTGGAAATAAATGAGCAGAGCAATGATACTTTGTAGTGAACAAGTTTTCAAGCAATGATTCAAAATTATACCCCGTTATCTTCCCTCAGATGAAATTGCAGAGGGCTGTAGATAAAATATTGAGTTTATTTTCTGTATTTGAAAGGAGAATATATATATATTCCTGTACTGAAAGCTTAGAACTGCCAGTAAAGAATATCCTCATTCACATCACACATTGAAAACTATAAAAAGAGTAAATTCCCTAGCAATTGTCTTTTTAATCTCCAGCGATGAGCAAGAGATGTGGCTTGTCCCTTTGCCCCTTTGCTGCTGTTTCTGGGTGGTGAGAGGGATGAGAAATGCAGAGGAGTGGTTGTGGTTGCCATCAGGCAACAAAGTCAGGTCCCCAACCTTACATGAACCAGCTACATCCATACCTCTTCTCTGAGAGCCTGATCTCAATGCCATCACATCCCTAAACTGTCTTGGCTTGTTATGGTCCTTTTTCCAAACAATGAAGCCCTCACCTACTGCGAGACAGAGGCCACCAAATGGAAAAGGCTGCCCCATTCACAAGTTTTATGGGGGCAGAAATGAGGCCTCTGTAACCCTGCCCCACGTCCAGGGGATCCCTGCCAGGCAGCAAGATAAAGACACAGGCCATGGGAAACAGAGGTGCTCAGAACAATTATTTTCAAAGATAAAAGAATGAACATTGCCAAAGCCTCTCATCTGAGCAGCTAAGCATTGTCTGGTGATATTCTAGTACTGAACAGTGGCTTGTTGCCAATTTCTGCATCCTTCCAAGCTTCACAAATACAGAACCACAGAATCAACCAGGTTGGAAAAGACCGCAGAGATCATCCAGTCCAACCTATCACCCAACTCCATCTAACCAACTAAACCATGGCACCAAGTGCATCATCCAGCTCTTTTTAAGCACTTCCAGGGATGACAACTCCACCAACTCCCTGGGCAGCACATCCCAATGGCCAATCTCTCTTTCTGGGAAGAATTTCTTCCTCACATCCAAAACAGAATTGTTGGGGTTGGAGGGGACCTCAAGGATCATCCAGTTCCAACCCCCCTGCCACAGCTTGTTTATATGTGTGCTGACCTAAATTTGAAGGTGCATCTAATTTCAAACTTGTCCTTGATGGTGATCAGATGGCCTCCTAAACCCAAGCAATTGTCTTTTTAATCTCCAGCAATGAGCAAGAGATGTGTGGATGCATCCCTTTAGGGATGAGGCTTTCACTTTACAATGATCTTTTAAGTCCTCTCCTACATCACAGCAAAGGCTGCCATTTTGCTGCAGCTAGACACTCCATAAAATAAGGTGACAAACTTCCATGAATGACAGGTATGTGCACCCACACTGACATCAGATGCACAGCTAACAACTAACAGCATGGTCTCTGTGCTCCCCAGAGCACAGTAAACAGGAGCAGCCAGCATTGGTAAGCATTTGCACAGCTGCTTCTAGGCTTTGCTCCTAAGTCCTCTCAGTCTAACAGGCCTGGGACTGGTACCTCCCAGAGTAAGTTATTCTGTGTTTCTCTTAGCAGCCCATCCTATCCACATCTCTGGATAACACTGGTCTGTTCTATGAGCTATGACCAACAATGCTGATAATTTAACTAAACCATCTTAAAAGCAATTAGATTCAAGGGAAGAGAGGTGAAGCAAGGGATACTTCCAGGTAAAGGAACCTTCAACCTATAGACATGAAAGGAGAGGGTCAATGAAAATCCCAATGTGTATATTGAGTTGTGGTAGTTTAATGCCAATAACACTGGACATTAGGAGGGAAAATTATCAGGCAGGCTGGTTAAACAGTGGACCAGATTGCCCAGAGAAGTTGTGGAGTCTCCACCCTTGAAGATACTCACAGCTTGTCTATATGTGTGCTGACCTAAATTTGAAGGTGCATCTAATTTCAAACTTGTCCTTGACGGTGATCAGATGGCCTCCTAAACCCCTAGACAACATAAAATACAAGAACAGAAACCTTCCAGAAGGGCTGAGATCCTTGCAGCAGAGGTGGTGCCAGAAGAACATTGAAGAGATCCAGATGAAGGCTTACAAGCCCACAAAGTTTTTACTATTGTTTTTTTCTCCCACAGAAAGAGCAGTGCCTCACCTTGCCAAGAGAAAAGACAGAGCCCAGGGCTGAGCACATTAAGAACCTCTTCTTTCACAAGTCCAGCATGTGAAAATGAGGACTTAGTATGAGCAAATGAGGGTTTTGAACATATCATACAGGTTGAAAACATGGAGTTTCATCCTTAAGAACCATTCTGTCTGGAGACATTTTATACTATTAATTTTGTCTCCAGTGGCAAGGCATCAGCTGAAGACATGATTTTTATGACACATATCAGACAGGTGAGTCTCATCTAGTCTTTTCCAGCTGATGTGGATGAATGCAACCCACAGGAGTTTAACAGGACACCCATATTCTCTCTACCTGCAAAAAAAGGCCCCAATAACCATGGGATCTCCTGTCTGCTGATTCTGGAAACATTGTGCTCAAACTATTTAAGAGTACTGCAAGAGAGTGTTTACTGAACATTTTGTGTGGATAGAGATGACTGAAATGTTACCAAGAGTAGGAGCGTCTGCTGTTTCTGAAGGGAGAACTGATGACAGCCTAGGTCACCTAAGGGAAAGGATGATGCTAGAGGACATGAAGATGGAAGTGTGACATGCCCTCAGCTTCCCCATTGCAAGCAGTGATTGCTGTGACTTGTAGCTGCAGCTGCTCCGCTTGCACCAGCTGCTGGAAAGGCTGGAAGAAGCTACAAAGTCTTATGGTCCTTTCACAATGGGACTTTATGGAAAATATCCCCTGGCACTCTTCTCAGCTGACCCCAAGCAAACAGAAGCACCACTCTCCAGTTCTGTGTTGAAGGAAGGGAAGCTGCCATCCTCAGACTCTCCACCACCATCAGTTACACTTTTAACCAGGCAGCTTCAGGAAGCAGGTCATGACCATAATCCAGAGCCTTTCTGTGCCTTCACTAATGTCACAAAGGCTTTTGATACAGCCATAAATTATACATCAAGCCCATAAATAAACAGTCTGTGACAGAAATGAAACATTTGAACTGACATGTGGGGATCTAATTTTTGTTTCTTAAGATTATATGTCTTCAGATATTTGCTACAGTTACACTTTTCATCCCACGTGGGCAGGAATATTTACAAGTACCGGAAAATACTTTGCTTTAATTCTTGCAGTCTAGCTTTCTTAAATTCAGATCAAACATCCCTGCTACAGGACACACTGCCTTGTGTCCTTGTGGAGGATTGCTATGAAACAGCAAAGTGAAACATAACCTCTGACAACACAATGCCTTGAACCTGGAACCTTATAGGATTGCCACTCCAGGTTTTGCCATGTGAGAAGGGCTTAGCTCTTGCCTCTGGGGCTTCGGATGTTGCCTCCCTGTAGGGACAGACCCTACTTCTCTGTGATGCTTGTACTGCAATATGCTGATGACAGTGACCTTCTTCAGGATTTATTACAGCTCTAGATGGCACAAGGGAAGCTAAATAATAATGACAGATCCATGCCCCTAGGGAGCATACAAAGTAAGAAAAGCACACTAAAAGAGATATCATGACACAAAAGATGTATGAAGAAGAATGAGATATCCAGAAAAGAAGTTGCTTCTGTACAGCTTTAAACTTGCTATCTCTGACCCTTAATGGCATCAGAATTGAAGACAGCATCTCTGATGATGAATGGGTAGGAGCCAAAGTGATGGAGCCCTAAGCTAGAGGTCTGAACCTCTGCCACCAGGGCACATGGCAACATGCAGACATGTCAGTGTTCCTGATGGAGGAGCAGGCAGAGTGGTGTCACAGATGGCCAAGTGTCTGTTACTACAGCACTTTGGTGTGACAGATGAGCAAAGGATCTAATTATATCACTGGAAGAAGAGAGCCATCTTGCCCTCTCCTGTGATCTACGCTATTCATTGCAGAGCTGATGTGTAGTACGAGATGCAGCAGAGCATTAGCTGCTCTACAGCGCAGCAATACATCACCTATGTACCCATTCTGTGGCCACCCTAAAATATGGCACTGCTTTTGCTTGCCAGTCCATCACTTGATAAAGGGACAGGAGGTGTAAAAATCCTCAGTCAGATAACTGCACTGAGAGTGTAAGTTTCACACAACTCATGCAGAAAGCAATGAACTGTATCAAGGGCTTATATTCGCTTTCCCCTATCCGTGCAGCAGCTATTCATAAAAGAGCATAAAAGAACAATTCCATCTGACTGCATGTCCTACTGCACTTATGTTCCTGCAATCGTACTGTTTCATCTTGATTATAACCAGAACACACCATGAAACTAGAGAGGGAGAACAGGGCTTGGGGGGAAAGAGGTATAGCTGTAAAATAAATCTGCCTGTAAAGCTGCCTGAATGGAAAGGGTCACTTCAGACCACCACACCCTGGCTTTGTAAAGTTATACAGCATTGAAAACCAACCAACATAGTCACCTATTATCATGTTGCTGGGTCCAAGAAAGCAAGCAACTGCAGACTTATCATAGAACTGCTGAAGTTGGAAGAGGCCTTTGAGATCATCAAGTCCAACTACAATTCCTGAGGCTAGTTGCCGTTCTGTTGCTTGGGCTGCCTATACATCTGTATTTTCACAGTATCACAGTATCACAGTATAACTAAGGTTGGAAGAGACCTCAAGGATCATTGAGTCCAGCCTATCAACACAGACCTCATGACTAGACCATGGCACCAAGTGCCATGTCCAGTCTCCTCTTGAACACCTCCAGGGACGGTGACTCCACCACCTCCCTGGGCAGCACATTCCAATGATGAACGACTCGCTCGGTGAAGAACTTCCTCCTCACCTCGAGTCTAAACCTCCCCTGGTGCAGCTTGAGTCTGTGTCCCCTTGTTCTGGTGCTATCTCACCAGGGCAGAACAACCTACTTGTAGAGTGGATAAGATATCTGCCACAGGTCACATTTTTTGGTTTCCCTGATTTCACACTGATCCTACTCTGTTCCCCTTCAGCTGCTGATAACTGTTTTTAGAAAGCTGCAACCCTTAGGCTGTTGGTATAATCAGGAAGGAATGATGTCTCACTGGTGACTTTCATAGCTGTGGTAAATACTACCCATAGCATCTCCTGAAGTCTGCTGGCTTTTTGTGCCTTGCAGAACTTCTGAAGAGATAGATTGGGAAAAAGTTTGAAGACAAGACTCTAGGCAAATCTGGATATACAAATAGGCTTCAAAAGTCTTCATTTTTATTTTATGGACTGTTACAATTGGCCAATTCTTAATCTTATGCTAATGCAGCTCCATGTGTACTAGGTACCTCACAAAAGCAGGACAAACTCAGTCACCCTTCCTTCAGATGTAGAATTATAGAATCGTGGAATCATTTTGGTTGGAAAAGACCTCCAAGATCACTGAGTCCAACCATTGACCTAACACCACGTCTACATGGTTTTTTGAATACCTCCAGGGATGGTGACTTCACCACCTCCCTGGGCAGGCGGTTCCTAATATCCAACCCAAACCTCCCTTGGCACAATTTGAGGCCATTTTCCCATATTCTATCACATGATATTAGAGAGAAGAGACCAACCCCCACCTCACTACAACCTCCTTTCAGGTATTTGTAGAGGCCAAGAAGGTCTTTCCTCAGCCTCCACTTCTCCAGGTGAAAAAAATCTCATTACTTTCAGCCACTCCTCAATAAGTCTTGTCCTCCAGACCCTTCATCAGCTTCATTGCACCTCTCTGGACATACTCCAGCAACTTTATCTTGTTCCTGTAGTGAGGTGCCCAAAACTGAGCACAGTACTTAAGGTATGGCCTCACCAGTGCTGAGTACTTACTCCTGCTGACCACGCTATTCCTGATACAAGTCAGGATGATGTTACGTCCCTGAGCACACTGCTGGCACATGTTCAGCTGGCTGTCAGCCAGCAACCCAGATCAGTTTCTGCTTGGTAGATTTCCAGCCATCTGCCTCAAGTCTGTAGCACTGCATGGGGTTGTATGACCCAAGTCCAAGTGCCAAGTCCAAGTGCTGAGTGATGCACTTTGTTCAGAACAACCCCATGCAGCGCCACAGGCTGGGGACAGAGTGGCTGGAGAGCAGCCAGGCAGAAAGGGACCTGGGGGTGCTGGTTGATAGTAGGCTGAACATGAGCCAGCAGTGTGCCCACGCAGCCAAGAAGGCCAATGGCATCCTGGCCTGCATCAGAAATAGTGTGGCCAGCAGGAGCAGGGAGGTCATTTTGCCCCTGTACTCTGCACTGGTTAGGCCACACCTTGAGTCCTGTGTCCATTTCTGGGCCCCTCAATTTTAGAAGGACATTGAGACTCTTGAACGTGTCCAGGGAAGGGCAATGAGGCTGGGAAGAGGCCTTGAGCACAAGCCCTATGAGGAGAGGCTGAGGGAGCTGGGGTTAATTAGCCTGGAGAAGAGGAGGCTCAGTGGAGATCTTATTGCTGTCTACAACTACCTGAAGGGTGGCTGTAGCCAGGAGGGGGTTGGTCTCTTCTCCCAGGCAACCAGCACCAGAACGCGGGGGGACAGTTTCAAGCTGCAACAGGGGAGGTTTAGGCTCAAGGAGAGGAGAAAGTTCTTCACAGAGAGAGTTGTTAGCCATTGGAATGTGCTGCCCAGGGAGGTGGTGGAGTCACTGTCCCTGGAGGTGTTCAAGAGATTATTGGACGTGGCACTTGGAGCCATGGTCTAACAGTCATGAGGTCTTGCAGGACAGGTTGGACTTGATGATCTTTGAAGCCCTTTCCAACCTTGTTGATTCTATGATTCTAAGTGCAGGACCTGGCACTTGGCCTTATTAAACCTAATACAACTCATCTCAGCCCATCGATCCAGCCTGCCCAGATCCCTCTGCAGAGTTTTCCAACCTTTGAGCAGATCAGCACTCTTACTCAATTTGCTGTCATCTGCATATTTCCCACCTAGGCATGCAGATTTTGTTTCTTCATTAACCCATCACTTTATTAACAATTTTAAGGGACAAGTGAAGGACACACCCTTACATCCCATGCACAGACTGGAATTGTGCTCATGTAACCAGTGCAAGTGCAGTGGTGTTTATATATCCCAGAGGACAACTGCCTTTGGTTAAAGCTATTAAATTCTAATAGACTTTCTCTGACTTACACCTGCTATGGATCTTGCCCTGCCTTTTGAAATGCTTCTAGTTTGGGCACAATATTTGGGATTTAAAAGGAGCCTGTGCATATTGGTTTCTGAAATCCCATTACATTTTAGTAATATTTCTGCTTCTAAAGTACAAAGGTCTCTTGAATAAAATGCTGCTGCTAAATTAACTCCATAATAATTCCTTCCAGAAAGCTTGGTGTTAACTAAGCTGGTCTCCTTCATTTCAGTGGTTTAGGACTTTCCTTTGCTTGACTTGTTTTTGAGCTTTATGGGTTTTTTTTTATCATCCTTGCTAAGGATATCTCCAAATATAGAGTGACACTCATACCTGACACCATGAACAGGAAAACTGATGAGTCACAGCAGCAGCCTCAATTTCTCACCTGCATCTGTGAGGGAGAAATATCCTGCTAGGAATATATGTGTAATATACAGTCAGATTCCCCCCACTCCCATCACCCTGATTTACAGATTTGGTTTTTAAACTGCACCTTTATAAGCTTTGAAACAACAACAAGAAAAGCTTCACATTGTAAGCAGTGCAGAGAAAATCAAGACACAGTGTCTATCAGCCATCACCAGAGAAGTTGTCCAGCCTGGTTTTTTCCAATCAGCCTGAATCCTATTTCCCATTGATCTCCACCTTTCCTAGGTGGGATACAGCCAGGAGATGGAGGAGGATGATTGTGAAGTCCTACAGGGCTATGGCTTCTTGTGAAGCACTACATGAGGTACTACTGGAATGGGGAAATCCTATAACTCCTTTGTATTCTTCTTATCTCTCTGCCTAACTGCCAAGGAAGCTGTTTCCAAATGTTTTGTCCCAACAGGAAAATTAGGAAAGATTTCTTCACAGAAAGAGTGGTCAGGCATTGGAACAGGTTGCCCATGGAGATGGTGGAGTCACTGCCAAAAATTGTATAGATGTGACACTTCAAGACATATCTAATAGCAATAGTGGTGTTAGGTTGATGGTTGGACTTGATTATCTTGGGGGTCATTTCCAACCAAAACCATTCTATGGCTCTATAGCAGTTTGTGATCAGCCCGTAATGTATGTCTCAAAGGATCTCCAGTATGTCATAACAGGATTTACAGTGAAATAAATGTAAGTGAAGGGATCTGGGGCAGCTGCTGTACTTGGGGAGCACCAGGGTTTCTGGTGGCTTCTTGCCACTGGAGATAGCAGGGGAATTTTCAGTTGTAGTAGCTCCCATTGCAGAAAAGGAGTGCAACTAAATAGAATAGAATAGAATAGAATAGAATAGAATAGAATAGAATAGACCAGACCAGGTTGGAAGAGACCTTTGAGATCATCTAGTCCAACCTGTCATCCAACACTATCTAATCAACTAAAGCGTGGCACCAAGCACCCCATCCAGTCTCTTCCTAAACATCTCTAGTAATGGTGACTCCACCTCTTCCCTGGGCAGCACATTCCAATGGCAAATCACTCTTTCTATGAAGAACTTCTTCCTAACATCCAGCCTGAACCTCCCATGGTGCAGTTTGAGACTATGTCCTCTTGTTCTGGTGCTGGTTGCCTGGAAGAAGAGACCACCTTACAAGGTGGAGAAAGCAAATCAGAGCCCTTGCCTTCACACAGAGCATAAGGGAAAACTTGGAGTCACGTGCAATGTGGTCCCAGGGATGACCCCGTTGGCCATTTGTTTTTATACCCCATGCTGGGGACAACAGTTGTTTACACCTGCACACATGAGATCATCTGTGTGAGCCTCACTGTCAGACAGACATGATTTATGTTATTTAAGAGAGGGTTTTCTGTGTATTGCCATAAGTATGTTGCCAAGTTTTTGAATCCACAGTGTTATGGACTGCTCTCTGTGTCCAAGACACCTTGTAGGCTCAAGGGCAAAGTTTGATGACAAACAAAGCCTAAGGGTTGGCGGGGTGCTGGTGTCCTCATTTTGCTGCTGAGCCCTTGTAGACAGGACATGAAGACTTTGCTCCAGGCTGCAGCCATCCCATGTGGCTGACTTTTGAGGGATGAGGTGGCCTTCTGCATGCCCAGAAAAGCAGGATGATGGAGTAAGTCACACTCCTCCAGGCAGCTGGCCAGAAACTCTCCCGCTTCACCCACTCACTTCACCAAAATGTAGACTCTGTCTCCATGCCATGTTCTGTCCCACTGCAGAACCAATTATTACAACAGTCTTATTCAAGTGGATTAAATCAATATATCATCTGTCTAGGAAACTGTAATCCTTAAAGGTGAGGAGATGGACAAAGAGGACAAGTGACTTTCTTACACAAACTCAGTCATCCTGCTCCTCCTCCCAACTGGGAGGGGAAAGCCCATAATCCCAGGTTGGGAGGCTGGAGACAATCAGCTCCAAAGGAGCCACCAGCTATCTCATAATGACACAAAAATGACCAGGCTCTCCATATATCTTCCAGTTAAGAACACAAGTATGGCTCTACACTTCCAATACATTACTTTTGAACACTTGGCAGCTTGACCAACTCAAAGCTGAGAGGAGATTCAAGTTGACAAATTCTGCTTGAAGCCATTTTTAGTGTGTACTAAAGAGAGTCAAAATAATGAAGGGTGACCACACTCACAGTTGCAGCAAGGAGAGTTAAAAGTGTCACTTCAATACAGAGCTGTTAGAAACCTTAATAGTTTCTGCCCCTGTGCAATGATCTGTGATGACTTTTAAGCCCTGTTTCTGCTCTCCTACCCTTACTGTATCAGCTTCATCAAGTAGGTAACACAAAGAATACTTTCCAGCTACATCTTTTAAATGCACTTTACATTTCTGCATTGCAAACTTGCAGTGGGGATAGTAAAAAGTGATTACAAAATTAACATTATTAAAAGCAAACAACAAGATGTAAGGGTCAGCTCTCACATGCAGATTTAGCTAGGATCTACTGAGTTAAAAGACTAACAAGGAAGAGCAAATAAAACCTACTACAAACTGGATAGACTTCTGAAAACCACTATTTGAAAAAATCACAAATCTAACATGATTCTGCTGTCTGGATAATGATCTCTGCACTCACTGGGCTAATCATACAAACATTACTTTTAATACCTTTATTGATGATCTGGATGAGGGGATTGAATCCATCATCAGTAAATTTGCAGATGACACCAAGCTGGGGGCAAGAGTTGATGCATTAGAGGATAGGAGAGCTCTGCAGAGGGACCTTGACAGGCTGGAGAGATGGGCAGTCCAACAGCATGAGATAAACACATCTAAGTGCTGGGTTCTACACATTGGCCACAACAACCCCATGCAGTGCTACAGGCTGGGGTCAGAGTGGCTGGAGAACGGCCAGGCAGAAAGGGACCTGGGGGTACTGGTTGATAGTAGGCTGAACATGAACCAGCAGTGTGCCCAGGCGGCCAAGAAGGCCAATGGCATCCTGGCCTGCATCAGGAACAGTGTGGCCAGCAGGAGCAGGGAGGTCATTCTGTCCCTGTACTCAGCACTAGTTAGGCCACATCTTGAGTCCTGTGTCCAGTTCTGGGTTCCTCAGTTTAGGAAAGATGTTGAGTTGCTGGAACATGTTCAGAGAAGGGCAATAAAGTTGGTGAGGGGTTTGGAGCACAGCCCTGTGAAGAGAGGCTGAGGGAGCTGGGGCTGCTTAGCCTGGAGAGGAGGAGGCTCAGAAGAAACCTTGTTGCTGTCTACAACTACCTGAAGGGAGGTTGTAGACAGGCAGAGGTTGGTCTCTTCTCCCAGGCAGCCAGCACCAGAACAAAAGGACACAGTGTCAAGCTGTGCCAGGGGAGGTTTAGGCTGGATGTTAGGAAGAAATTCTTCATAGAGAGAGTGATTGGCCATTGGAATGGGCTGCCAGGGGAGGTGGTGGAGTCACCATCACTGGAGGTGTTTAGGAGGAGACTGGATGGGGTGCTTGGTGCCGTGGTTTAGTTGATTAGATGGTGTTGGGTGATGGGTTGGATGCAATGATCTTGAAGATCTCTTCCAACCTGGTCTGGACTGGTCTATTCTATTCTATTCTATTCTATTCTATTCTATTCTATTCTATTCTATTCTATTCTATTCTATTCTATTCTATTCTATTCTATTCTTATCCTAAGACATCTGAGGCTGTGCATAGAACTTCTTGGAAAATAAGAATATTTTTTCCAATGTGAAATTTAAGGGGAGGGAGAGGAGGGGTGGGAAGAGAAACAAGAAGTGAAATGTGTGGGGAAAAAACATATTGGCTCTTAAAGAGAAAAGTTGAAGTGTAATATTCAGGAAAATTTGTGAAGTTTCTGTTTTGTTTTGTTTTTCCCCCCTGCAGATAACATGTCTGAGCAAGAAGCTCCTGCAAGCTTTCATGGCTGTGGTCATGAAAAAATGGTGTAACAGCCAGGCTTTTCTGAGTGTGATCTTTAGCACTGCCATCATTTCTAGATCTCTGCCGCCTTCTTTGTGATTTTCCTGCTACCTTGCTTTAAAGTACAAGCTCAAGACTGCAGCTGGTTGGTTGCTGTCAGATATTGTGCCCAAAGGAAAATGTCATACTTTTTTTTTCCCCATTTTTATTTAAAGTAGCTGTATTCTTTCATGTTTATCCTTTTTATCATTAGCTGTGGTTGCAGACAGCCAGCTGATTGTCAACAGCTTCCTGCTGCACTGATTAATCTCACAGCATCTTTGTTCCATCAAAAAACGTTTGTGAGTAATAAAATAAAATCTGGTCTTATTGTGCTCTCTGAAACATTAGAATAACAATGGATAGGAAGTCTTGTAATGAGCCACCACGTCTCCCCTTTTTCAGTTGATTTCTTTGACCATAGCTAAGCTCCCTGATTGGAATGCAGGGTTTTGAGTATTAAGCAGAATACAGAAGATGTAAAAAAGTCATTGTGACTGCTGCAGCAAACAATTACAGTGAGAAAAACGGTGAGAGGAAGAGTGAGAAGAAGTTTTGGTATTAACTGCAGCTGTCCTTGGATGAAATCACTCAAAATTATAACATCTTCTTTCAGCTACAACAAAACAGTGATGCTGTTCACTGGCACTTCAGTTTAAATCAGGAGTGGTCTTTAAACTTGAGTCAACAGCTTGTTTGGTCACCTTGGCCACTGTGTTTTGGTTACCTTATGAAAAGGTCTTGGAGTGAAAGAAAAGCAAACAAACAAACAAACAAACAATCCAAAAGGATCCCTTGTGGATAAAGCAGAACCAGGAGTTAGGAGTTATTTCCCATGAATTCACCAGTGTCTTTCATGGGGGTTTATCTGACTGAATCTAGTCTGAGGAAATTGCCTTGAATTGGGAGCAACAAAGGTGCCCATTGCTCAGCACTAACGTTTCTTCTGCACACACACTCCAAGGCATTGTACTGCTTCCTAATGCAGGCATAACCTGTGGCCAAAGAAGCTGATGGAGTACTCCATGAAGTCAGCCAACAGGGCAATGTTCATAACTCAGGTGATAATTTTCTGAGTAAAATAGTCCATTCTACCCCTCCCCTTCCCTCCCCTCTCCAAACCTCTCCAAACCTCTCCTTTCTGAACTTCTCCTCTCCGTTTTAGAATGGTCCATCCCCATCCCTGTAAAATCTCAGTGTCTTCCAGCAGTACATTAAGCAATATGATCAACATTTGTCGCCATTTACATGAAGGATAATGAAGACCTCGTTGTTCCCAGGCTAACAAGAAGCTGTAATAATGAAATTCTCTTATTGATTCAACTGATCAAAATGTATTTGCATTAGTACTGCAGGATAATTGGGGTACATTGTAACAAAACAACTGATTGGTAATATAATGCTGCTCTGAATATGAATACATTATCCTTTCATGCATTTACTATTTCCATTAATCTCTAACTTGGTGCCATCTTCAATTTTGCTGAACAGCCTTCAAGCTGGGAAGCTTGGAGCTCTTTGACTCTACTCATATTTACAGACTCTCTTAGACTATCTGACACTATGAACCTTTAATTTTAAATCAGGCTGAAAACCAGCACGAGATAATGCTTACATTGTTGTTCTTCCATTTGGTGTTCTTCTTGCTTTCCTTCTCTTAGGGTATTGCTTATTGCTTTTTTCCTTAGCAGAAGAAACAGAAAGGACTTGGCAAATGTAGAACTGAAACCTTTTCCCTCTGCAATGCACATGGCAGCTATTATCCTAAATCACTAATAAAACATTGTCTTTGGGCTTCACTCAGCTGCCTCATGGAGATTTCTGATACAGGGACCTCTGGGCTTCTCCAGGCAGCAAACACAGAAGACAAGGTGGAGCCATGTGTTTCTAGGTCCCCACTGTCTCAGACTTCAGCTGCTCCTGTAGTTACTGAAAGGAGCTAATCTATGTTCTTTACGCAGTACCTGATCTCCAAGGAAACATACTTTCAAAGAAAGTGAGAAAGGCCACACAATATTCCTAGCCCAACATTTAAAACTTAGGCACATTTGTACTCTTGGAAGAACAAACAGAATGGAATGGAATGGAATGGAATGGAATGGAATGGAATGGAATGGAATGGAATAGAATAGAATAGAATAGAATAGAATAGAATAGAATAGAATAGAATAGAACAGGTGGAAAAGACCTTTGAGATCGAGTTGAACCTATCACCCAACACTATCTAATCAACTAAACCATGGCACCAAGCACCCCATCCAGTCTCCTCCTAAACACCTCCAGTGATGGTGACTCCACCACCTCCCCTGGCAGCCCATTCCAATGGCCAATCACTCTTTCTGTGAACATCCAGCCTAAACCTTCCCTGGCACAGCTTGACACTGTGTCCTCTTGTTCTGGTGCTGGTTGCCCGGGAGAAGAGACCAACCTCCAACTGGCTACAACCTCCCTTCAGGTAGCTGTAGACAGCAAGAAGGTCTCCTCTGAGCCTCCTCTTCTCCAGGCTAAGCAGCCCCAGCTCCCTCAGCCTCTCCTCATAGGGCTTGTGCTCCAAACCCCTGCCCAGCTTTGTTGCCTTTCTCTGGACATCTTCCAGCAACTCAACATCTTTCCTAAACTGAGAGGCCCAGAACTGGACACAGGACTCAAGCTGTGGCCTAACTAGTGCTGAGTACAGGGGCACAATGACTTCCCTGCTCCTGCTGGCCACACTGTTCCTGATGCAGGCCAGGTTGCCATTGGCCTTCTTGGCCACCTGGGCACCCTGCTGGCTCATGTTCAGCCTACTATCGACCAGTACTCCCAGGTCCCTTTCTGCCTGGCTGCTCTCCCAACACTCTGACCCCAGCCTGTAGCACTGCATGGGGTTGTTGTGGCCAATGTGTAGAACCCGGCACTTGGATGTGTTAAATCTCATGCTGTTGGACTCTGCCCATCTGTCCAGCCTGTCAAGGTCCCTCTGCAGAGCTCTCCTACCCTCCAACAGATCAACACCTGCCCCCAGCTTGGTGTTGACCTCAGGTCAGATGGACTCATGCAATCAACAGATATCAGTAAGTTTAATAAATATTTGCATTTGCAGCCCTCCAAGGGCAAGCACAGTTCTGCTGAGTGTTGCAAGCACTCAAATCCTGCTCAAGGTAATTGGACTTGAAGATTCTCTGCATTTTCAGAAGATATAAAACATTTAGCTTGGGATCACATAGTTTTTCCTGAGGGAAACTGTCTGGTTTTTCTTTTATTGGTATCTTCCTTACTTTTGTCATACATTTCTTCCCTCCTGTCTCAGTCCAGAGGAGGAGACAGAGACTTATTGGTTCTTTCTAAAACATTTCCATTGTAAGGCACAAATGTGTTCAAAGGTCAAAAGCAATGCTATTTATTTAAGGACAAAAAGAAGGCAGAAAAGAGAGAAAGAGAGAGGAAGAGAGAGGAAGAGGGAGGAAGAGAGAGGAAGAGAGAGGAGAGCAGGAAAGGGATTATATTACCATCTTCACCTGGAGGAGGGGAGGGAGAGAGTTTCCAAAGTCTTCAATCCCCACAAAAGTCATTTTCACTTTTTCTTGTCCAGTGATGTTTCCAATGTGTGATGTCTTCAGTGGAGTTCTTCTCTCTTACAGCAGGCAAAACTTAGGGGACAGAATGGTCTTTGGTGGTGGTGGTGCAGTGCATTCCTGAGTTTCTGCTTCCAGGCTGCATGGTGATGTTCCTCCTCCCTGCCCCCAGCTGGTATAGCTCAGTGTGTTTTATACAGTTCTTTTAATCACAGCTTTCTCCTGGGCCCTCACTTTTATGCATGTATTCAAGTGTTGTCCCCAGGGAATCTTCCTGTGTATTCCTCTGTGCTTGCAGGGGTTCAGTGCAGGGGTGGGCTTCCACCCACTGCTTTGCCATTTACCTGTCCATACACCAATACACATTGGGGGTTTACCAGACCAGGTGGTGAAATCTGTTTTATAGTCCAGAAGCCTTTTCACCATTCCCCCTTTCCAGGGTAGCTTGGTCTTGATGGGAAGAGATTATCTTATATTTTGTTGGACATTCCAGAGTGTCTCCTACCACCCCTCTGGGGCAGCTACTCTCTGGTGACCAGATCTAATCCTTTGTTGGGATATATCTCAGTTCATGATACAATTACAAGGTGATTTGCATCTAGACAGGATTCCTACACCCCCTCACCTTAATCCTTTCAAGACAGGTTTGAATAGTTTGCTAAATCAATGAACAAGATGAGGATAAAGACGACAGATCAGACCATATGTCAAAAACATGTCCAGTAGTCACCACTGTAAAAATGGGCCTAGAGATTTTTGGCTGATGTGCCATAGCCTATTTCTATCTTTTCTTTTCCTTCTAAGACTGCAATTAAGTTTTTGTAAGGAGCAACCACACATTATACCTTAAAATCCCACTTATGTATTCATAAAACACAGAGATATTCCAAATTATAGAGAAGGGCAACGAGGATGGTGAGAGGCCTCGAGCACAAGCCCTATGGGGAGAGGCTGAGGGAGCTGGGATTGTTTAGCCTGGAGAAGAGGAGGCTCAGGGGAGACCTTATTGCTCTCTACAGCTACTTGAAGGGAGGTTGTAGCCAGGAGGGGGTTGGTCTCTTCTCTCAGGCAACCAGCATCAGAACAAGAGGACACAGTCTCAAGCTATGCCAGGGGAGGTTTAGGCTCAAGGAGAGGAGAAAGTTCTTCACTGAGAGCGTTGTTAGCCATTGGAATGTGCTGCCCAGGGAGGTGGTGGAGTCACCATCCCTGGAGGTATTCAAAAAGGGATTGGATGTGGCACTTGGTGCCATGGTCTAGTAGTCATGAGGTGTTGGGTGACAGGTTGGACTTGATGATCTTTGAGGTCTCTTCCAACCTTATTGATTCCATGATTCTATGACACAGGCTTCTTTGTCCTGTATTCCCTCAAGCTCCAGGCTAGTCAAACGCAGACCTGCAGCTCCAGCTGGGTGGACAGGCAGGTGGATCGACAGGGTCTCAATCTCAGCCAACTCTGTTCTGTTGCTACCTTTAGGTATGCAGTTATGAAGCTGTGCCACACAACTGGTAACAATAACTTTTCATTCTGCGTCAGGCACTTACCATCTGGTCTTGTGCTTTTGTGAGGCTGGGAATTCAGAAGAAGAAAGTAAAAGCAACAGCTTTGTGGAGAAGGAGTCTGTGGCCAATTGTAGTGAAACATTTCTGAACACACTGAAACTGAAGTACACGACTTCTCCCAGTACCTGCTGGGAAAGCGCAAGCTTGACTGAGTTACACTTTACAGTATCACAGTATCACTAAGGTTGGAAGAGACCTCGAGGATCATCGAGTCCAACCTGTCACCACAGACCTCATGACAAGACCATGGCACCAAGTGCTACGTCCAACCTCCTCTTGAACACCTCCAGGGACGGTGATTCCACCACCTCCCTGGGCAGCCCATCCCAATGATGAATGACTCTCTCAGTGAAGAACTTTCTCCTCACCTCGAGCCTAAACTTCCCCTGGTGCAGCTTGAGACTGTGTCCTCTTGTTCTGGTGCTGGTTGCCTGGGAGAAGAGACCAACCCCTCCTGGCTACAACCACCTTTCAGGTAGTTGTAGAGGGCAATGAGGTCACCCCTGAGCCTCTTCTTCTCCAGGCTAAACAATCCCAGCTCCCTCAGCCTCTCCTCACAGGGCTGTGCTCAAGGCCTCTCCCCAGCCTTGTTGCCCTTCTCTGGGCACGTTCAAGTGTTTCGATGTCCTTCTTAAACTGAGAGGCCCAGAACTGGACGCAGGACTCAAGCACTGTACTCAGTACTTTTGTGTTCACCAGGTAAAATTAAAGTGTGTTGAACTCTAGAACCTTATGGTGAAGATGAATGATAATATGCCTTAAAGAAGGATAATTTTGTTTATAATGGAGAGAAATGGCAAGACAGTCTTCTTGCTCCAATGTGTGTACTTCAATCTGTTAAGGCTTAGGGGGAAAAGAGGCAACCTGTTTCCAGGGTGAAGTTTTAGTGAAATTTCTGCAATATTTTGACACCTTGTTATTTGCATTTCTCTTGTCCTTTAAAAATCTCACAACTCTGTGAACTGAATAAGCTAGCAGCAAACTTCTTATGGCTTTTGGCAGCTTGTATTCCAGATGGTCTGGACAAACCAATAGATATTATATAAAAGATCCAATTCTACAAGTCAATGCATGGAGAATATCTCAGGTGATGATATTAAGTTGTTTACCAGAGCATGTGTAGTGTCTCCCCAGGCTGACATCATAAAATGCAAAATTCTTGGTGGTTTTAATCCGTATTCATCAACTTTACCATTATACTTAGAGCAGCTGTCTTGCTGTCTTAATGCATGCTGCTAACCAGATGGCCTCAGAAAACACAACCATATGAAGTGTGATCCCACTTAATTCTTAATCTCTTCATGTGTTGCACTTTCTTGATTTTGCATTGAAAAGAGGCATAATCTAGTGGCAGGAAAGTGACAGCTGATTCAGTCCGTGATTCTTCCCTTGATGTATTTGATGGAGACAAGGCAATGGCTTCTCTCTAATACAGAGCTTGAAAAACCTCTGTGGAAGGGAGTTCAGCTGCACCAAAGAATATTTTTAACTATTGCAGGCTTTTCTGTGTCATTATAGCATGAGAATCCATGATGGAGGCTTCAGAGGATTAGAGGACATAAAAGCATTGTTAAGCTTTTAATAGAAAAGACTGCAATATGATACTTTTAAAAGGACTTCTACATGGCTAAAGCCACCTGGTCATTGTCATGCCTTTTGTAGAAGAAAACAATTACTTTTCTTATCTTCCTTTTCCAAGGGATCTCTTATAGATAGATAAGGAGTCGTTATGAAAATGAACCTCTCTGGCTTTCTTCCTTTGAGTGCCCCTGTACCTCCTTATGTTAAGAACCAATTCAAAAAGCCACAATTCTATTTAATACTTGAAGCATAAACCAAATGTCAGGCCAGGGTACTGCCTGGTCTCAGGGCTGAGAGCATCCCACCACTGGGATGAATCATGGGATTTGTTATTCTGAGACTGGTAGCACAGGACATGGACTTGCCTGTAATTTGCCAAATGGTCTTGACAGATAAAAATATAGTTAGATATGATGGAAAGTAGTGATTAGAAATTCTGCCCTACCTACCTTCATCTGCCCTGTACATTTGGCCCTGTACGCTGCACTGGTTAGGCCACACCTCGAGTACTGTGTCCAGTTCTGGGACCCTCAGTTTAGGAAGGATGTTGACTTGCTGGAACGAGTCCAGAGAAGGACAATGAAGTTGGTGAGGGGTTTGAAACACAAGCCCTATGAGGAAAGACTGAGGGAGCTGGGATTGCTTAGCCTGGAGAAGAGGAGACTCAGGGGAGACCTTATTGCTCTCTACAACTAACTGAAGGGGGGTTGTAGACAGGCAGAGGTTGGTCTCTTCTCCCAGGCAGCCAGTACCAGAACAAGAGGACACAGTCTCAGGCTGCACCAGGGGAGGTTCAGGTTGGATGTTAGGAAGAAGTTCTATACAGAGAGAGTGATTGCCCATTGGAATGGGCTGCCTGGGGAGGTGGTGGAGTCGCCATCATTGGAGGTGTTCAGGAGGAGACTTGATGGGGTGCTTGGTGCCATGGGTTAGTTGTTTAGGTGGGTTGGATTGGTTGATGGGTTGGACGTGATGATCTTGAAGGTCTCTTCCAACCTGGTTTGGTTTATTCTAAATAAAGGTTTATTCTAAATCATTGTTTTATCCTGGGCTGCATCAGGACAGGTGTGGCCAGCAGGTTGAGGGAGGTGATCCTCCCCCTCTACTCAGCCCTGGTGAGACCCCACCTGGAGTACTGCCTCCAGTTCTGGAGACCCTATTACAAGAGGGATATGGAGGTGCTGGAACGTGTCCAGAGAAGGGCCAGGAGGATGATCAGAGGGCTGGAGCACCTCTCCTATGAGGACAGACTGAAGGAGCTGGGGCTGTTCAGTCTGGAGGAGAGAAGGCTCCGAGGTGACCTAATTGGAATGGGTTGTCCAGGGAGGTGGTTGGGGCGCTGTCCCTGGAGGTGTTTAAGAGCAGGCTGGCTGAGGCTGTGGCCAGCCTGATCTAGTGTGGGGTGTCCCTGCCCATGGCAGGGGGGTTGGAACTAGATGATCCTTGTGGTCCCTTTCAACCCTGACTGATACTATGATACTATGATTTTGCACCACCTAGGTCCAGGAGGCAACTCCTGCAGGTTTGTCCTGGGATGTCACCTAAGGACATGAAACTAATCAAACTGAGAATATAATTATAGGGTTTGTTTTTTTTCCCACCTTGCAAGAAGTATTTAAAATGAAAATGTGAGTTGAAAAGTTGCAGAGGGAAATAGGATCATTTGGAGTTTTTTTTTCTCCTGCTGATCTGTCATGTCTACAGGCATTCTTGCACAGGCTGAGAAAGGTCAAGAGCTCTTTCACATATGTCTGTGCTCTGCCAGCAAATTGTGATGCTATGGGCACCCAACACAACGCCTCATCCTGATTTAAAAATCTGAAATCAGAGACAATGTTGGTCATGTCCCTCCACAATTTGGTTTTGTGTTACCTCATTTACAACAATAAAGGCACACCTGATTATGCCAGCAAATGTGAGTATAGAATGAAGATCTTTTGCATGAATTTAGCATCTTTCTTGCTGGGGCACCAGTCCTGCTGCTGATATTTTACCCACCCTGTGTTGAATGTGCAGCCATCCACTGTCCCCTTGGTGTCACAGCAAGCAGCTTGGGTGGAAATATAATCTCTCCTACATGAGCTATGCTGGAAGCTGATAGAATAGAATAGAATAGAATAGAATAGAATAGAATAGAATAGAATAGAATAGAATAGAATAGAATAGAATAGAATAGACCTGGTTGAACTCTTGGAGTTCAGTCCAACTGAACTGTTTGTAAGGGGACACTGTGGTGCAGGGTCATATCACTAGCCACTGGAAATGGCTGTCCTGGAGGAACTTGTGCTCCTGGAGTTTGTCTTTAGAGTATGGCATTTACAAGGAGCAATGCACACTTGTATTTCCTGCAGTCTCATGTGTATATTCAGTCATTCTTTAGGATTTTGTAATAAGGACTTTGTCTTCTGCCTTGAGGCAGACAGGCTGTGTCATGGGGGCAAGAACCAAAAAGCATCACACTGCTGGCACTCTGAGACATGTGCCTTCCTTAAACCCTCGCTGCCAACCTTCCCGGTCTCAGCTTGTTCCTGGAGGTGTCTTCATTAGTGGTCTGAAGGAAGCAGAAAGAGAGCAGTCTCTATGGATGCATAGCACACGACTACAAACCTTTCAGGCCCTTAGACACAAAACATTCTCCTGTAGCTTGGTGTCAACCCTAGCATGTCTAAAAGCCAACAAGGACCTGGACCTACACAGTCAAAAGATACAGTATTCCCCATCCATGCCATCATCTCTGACATGTTTTTTTGTGATGGAAATATTTGATCCACCAGTGATGTGCTGCTTATTAATTGTCCACACACTGAGTAATTTCAGTTGTCTTTGGGAATAGTGATTTCGCTATCTAGTTGGGGTTTTTTCAACAGAGTAAGGAAAAGAGTAGGTCACAAAGACACTGGTTACCTGAAATGTATTGGTCAATCACAATAGCCAGCAGCAAACTACAGGGTAACTTCCACTGCCTTGATGGATGGCAAGAAAACCCAAAATGTACAGAGAAATACTTTGAATTCCAGGTGTTTTTCATTCTCTGTGTTTTGGAAAAGATAAATGATGTTCAATACTGAATCAAAGTAGATTTTCAGGGGATTTAGCCAGAATGGAAACGCTCTGCTAACGCTGCCAACCTGCATTTATTCAGCTAACACTGTTCCTGAAAAAAAGCTGTCAGATATGACTGTCATCTGAATGAAAGTAAATAAAAAGGCTGCCAAATTTGCCTTGAAAATCCCAATAATTGTCCATGTATCCTTTATTTGTGTCAGCTAATGGGCAAAGTAGGGAAAATGAGAAACAGGCTATTAAAAGAGAGCAATGGAGAGACACTAAGATTGATTAAAAAAAAACTATAATCAATGTCAGTGCTGAATTATAGGAGAGTTGAAGGAAAAGACTTCTTTTCATTTACAGGATGACTTTATTTCAGTACCATTGCAAAGATACTCACTTGTTACTAGTATTATTGTACATTTTAAAGGCTGCTAGTTATATGTAAGGGTAAGAGAAAATGCATGAATCAAAGACTTAACTCAACCACAGCCAAACGCACCACACTCTCTACCCCTTATTCCACACTATTTCATGCTCAGGTCCCACACTGTCCAATACATCCACATTATCCAACATTCCCCTTTCCATCCTTTGATTCTCTTAGCCTATGGACCACCCCTATGAAATGCTTATAAAGCACCCACAAATGTCCATAAAATGTGCCCTGAGTTCTTTCAGACCATTACCTTGGGGTCCATCTGTTATGGTAGTCACTTAGGACAGGAGAGGTGCAGTGCTGGATGGAGTTATTTGGTAGTAAAGCCAGCTCAGGTCAGGCCACTGATACACTTGCACTGCTTCTTGTAAATATTTGTCCTCCACTGGTTTAGGTGATTCCTGCTATAATGATTCCTATAACATGCAACTCAAATCATGGGTCACAACAATTTAACACCATTGTGATTATGAATCTCCACCTCTGGTCCCTTTCAGGCCATCAGGTTTAACATTGCAGTGAACTCTTCACCCTGCCCCTGCTCCAGCTTGGACTGATCTTTCTGAGGGTTGTGCCTGCTGCAACTGGAGCCTTATCTATAAACCATAGTCTCTTCAGGGGTATACCTGCTGCATCATGAACTTATCAACAGCCACAGATGCTTTGAGGTATACCTTCTTCAGTGTAGACTTAGCCTTGTGCAACAGCCCCTTCAAATATGTAACTGTTATAGTATAGACATGACCACAGCCATAGACACTCTTAAGATATAGAATAGAATAGAATAGAATAGAATAGAATAGAATAGAATAGAATAGAATAGAATAGAATAGACCAGACCAGGTAGGAAGAGACCTTCAAGATCATCGCATCCAACCCATCAAGCAATCCAACCCACCTAAACAACTAACCCATGGCACCAAGCACCCCATCAAGTCTCCTCCTGAACACCCCCAATGATGGTGACTCCACCACCTCCTTGGGCAGCCCATTCCAATGGCAAATCACTCTCTCTGTATAGAACTTCTTCCTAACATCCAACCTAAACCTCCCCTGACGCAGCCTGAGACTGTGTCCTCTTGTTCTGGTACTGGCTGTCTGGGAGAAGAGACCAACATCTGCCTGTCTACATCCTCCCTTCAGGTAGTTGTAGATAGCAAATGCTCTGCTGTGGACTTATGGCCACAGATGCTTCAGGGTGCCCAAGTCCTGTATGATCTCATCTACAGGTCACAGTTCCTTTGACTTAAGTCCACACTGGAGTTTCTGTTTGTCCAGTACAGCAGCACAAACCCAGAAATGATGCACTGGCCATCTGCTGGACCAGGCACATCACCATTGCCGTTATCAAAATGTTCTCAGGCACAGAAGAGTAAACTCATACAGCATGAGAGCAAGCAGTGAAAGCAAAAAGCAGCCTCTAACGAGCACTAAACTCTAAGATACAATAAAGCTAGCAAGTCCCTTGGCAAGCATAGAAATCTGCCAATGAATACCTTAACAGAAGTAAAACTATAAATTTGATCTACCACATTCCAATCAATCCTGATGCTATCTCAAAACCTCTGAGCCACACATTGGGGCTCACACCATGAAACCTTCTAGCTGTCTTTGGGATAGGAAGGCAAATTTATCATGCTTTGAGACCAAGATCATCTGCAAGCAGCAGGTGTTTAACTGAAGATCAGTGAAATGGCCTGCCAAAGAGCTGAAGGAGGGAGTCCAGTGAAGATAAGACTAAAAAGGCTAAAAACTGATGAAGCAGGGCTCAAGTAACATAAACAACTAACTTCAAAGCAGTTTTGAAGGCCAGTGTGCCCAAAGACCTTTGTCTAATTAACTGTAATTTTAGTATTAAAAGTTGACACCTCTCAATATGCTAATGAGGAAAAATCAAGTACATGCTAAGCATGTATAACTATGACACTCAACTTTTATCCCAAATTACACTAAATGTTGCCTAGAAGGCAGGGACAACCTGGGCTGGGGTATAAAGCCCATGGGAGAGCCATCTTGGGGTGTGCTGTCTCTGGCATCAGGGAGCACACATGTCGCTGACTCTGGTACCACGGTCAGCAACGTGGGTGTGCAACATGGGCCAGCACAAGCACTGCCACCAGCTGCAGTGTCAGATGAGACCAAGGGAGAAGACAGAGATGAGCATGGTCAAGGGGCTGTGCTCCTTTTCCTCCACCCGAGACAGGGACACCTTTCTGTTGAGAATGATACTATGGCTTACCTTTTGCTGCATTACCGTTACAGCTATTCTGAAGGTTTGCATCTCTGTGTCAGATGTCACCCAGGATTTATTAACCTTGAGACCATCTTTGCTACCATTTCTATTATACTAGGGCTCCAGGAAAGGTGTGCATCTCTGACTTTGTTGGATGTCACCCAGGATTTATTAGCCTGAGATCACTTTGCAGTCAGTGCATTTATCACCCATAATCCCAAATCTGTTGTATCAGTTGCTTTAAAACAATTAAACCATTTGATTGTTTTGATTTTCTGAGCTGTGTCAGAGCAAGTCATTGCTGAGGCACCAAAGAGCAGGAGTCCTGGGCTCTGAGACAGGCTAACATTGGGGTCTTTTGTCTTAACATAACAGGTGTTGAAAAAAAGAACTGCCATAGTTTAACCCCAGCAGACAACTAGCACCACACAGCCACCACTCAGTCTTCTCTGAAGCAGAACAGAGGGAAGAGAATTGGAAGGGTAAGAGCAGGAAAATGAATGACTTGAGAGAAGAATAGCTGACAAGTTGAAATAAAATGCAGTAATAATAGTAAATTGTAATGAAAAGGACAATAACCAAGAGAAAGAAAGAAATCTCAAGAAAGACAAGTGATACAAATGAAATAATTGCTCACCACAAACCAGCCACATTCCCTTAGCTTTATTGCTGAGAATGATCTCATATGGTGTAAAATATCCCTTTGTTCACTTGGGCTCATCTTTGCCAGCTGTGTCCCCTCACAGCTTCTTGTGCATCCCCAGCCTACTCCTCACTGATCGGGGAGTGTGGGGAGCAGAGAAGACCTTAACTCTGTGTAAGCTCTGCTCAGCAGTAACTGAAACATCCCAGTGTTATCAACACTGTTTCCATCACCAATGTAAACCATAGCCCCATACTAGCTACTGTGGAGAAAATTAACCCTGTAGCAGCCAAACCCAGCACACTTTTATGCAGCCTGCATAACAAATAGAAGGGAGCATAGGGATTTTAAGGAGCAAGGGGAGCTTTGATCAGCAAGTGTTGATTTCTGAAACACAGCAGCATGTCTGCTGACAGCAGATGCAGGGTTTCATAGTTTCATAGTTTCATAGTTTCATTCAGGGTTGGAAGGGACCACAAGGATCATCTAGTTCCAACCCCCCTGCCATGGGCAGGGACACCCCACACTAGATCAGGCTGGACAGAGCCTCAGCCAGCCTGGTCTTAAACACCCCCAGGGACGGGGCCTCGACCACCTCCCTGGACAACCCACTCCAGGGTTTCACCACTCTCATGGTGAAGAACCTCCTCCTCACATCTAGCCTGAATCTCCCCACCTCCAGCTTCATTCCATTCCCCCTAGTCCTATCACTACCTGATATCCTGAGAAGTCCTTCCCCAGCCTTCCTGTAGGCCCCTTTCAGATACTGGAAGGCCACAATTAGGTCAAAAGCAAATGCCAGGCCAAAAGCAAATGCCAGACCTCCTTGGTCTTCAACTCTACTTTTAGGGAATTTATTTTTCCTAGCATATGTTTTATTTTATTACACATCCTTGCCCAAAGGCATTCTCAGAGTCAAGCCCAGCCTATTTCTCCTAGGACAATACAAACAGCAGAGATGGGTCACATAATATGCATGGAACCTCTGAATTCCTCACATTTAGCAATAAGACCAATGCTCTCAGAGCCTGGAAGAGTGTGGCTTGTAGGAGGCAACTTGATGCTTCTGCAGTGACTGTCTTGTGAATGCAGGGAGGTAGAGGTCCTGAAGAGTTAGTGAGGATGAGCACATGAGGCTGCTAACCTCCTCAGCTAACATTGTCAGCTCCAGCGAAAGAATACATGTAGAAAATTAATAAATGATGAATCAACAAATCATTGCCAGTGGTTGACTCTAGAAAATAAATGTTTTCTGGCAGGTGCCACATAGTTATTCGTGGTACTTCTGTTATCAGTTGTGATGTGTCACAGGGTAACCTCAAGTGTTGGCTTTCTGTCATAACTCGTGTCTCTGCCTACTCCAAACTGAGTACAGCAGAGTCCCAATAATTTCTACTTGTCTCAGGATGCTTGATTTTTTATATTGTTAATTAAATATCTGCCTGATAATCCTGCCCTGGTCTCTGGGCCTAGAAAATAAAATATTTTGTCTCCAGCACATATGGGAAATGGAGACTGCTGGCAAGCAGATATGGGCAGGCAGTGGGAACAGTCCTCCAACTCTGAGCACCTGCAGCCCTCACCATTGTGGAGCTCTGCTTTCAGGGTCATGCAGGTGACTCAGGCCTGAGCTTCCTAAGGCTAACCTTGTAGTATTTTCCACTAATTAAAAACAACCAACCAAGCACCACCACTACCAAAACTCCCAGTGGCTCTAAAAGGAGGGAAATTCATGTTCTTCAACCTCCAGCCTGCAGGGGACAAGGCACTGTATGGTTTGTTTTGCATTTCTTATAATGACTTTCTGTCAGCTCTTCAAAGTGTTTATCTGAATGAACTTTTAGGATCCTCTCTCTCTTTCTTTTTATTTCTTTTATTTTAATACTTGAAGTTTCTTTTTGTGCACAAAGTAATAACACTGGGGTGGAAGAGCTTCTTGTGAAGCACCAAGATTCCTAAATCAACAGAATATTGCAGAAAAGTACCTCAGCTACTGCAGGAAGGAGCCACTGTAGCATACAATTGATTAATCAGAGGTTGAGAAAACTACAGCTCTGAAAAGCCATACAGCAGATACACAATCACTGCACAAACTGACTTACTGAGAGGAACAGCAGTCATCCAAGCTGCTCCACTGATAACATGAGCCTTTCAGAGCATCAGTCTACGAACCAAAACAGACTACTTTTATCATCCAGTATTTCTGATTTGTTCTGCACTAGTACCTTACTGAATATGTAGAGCTTTCCTTCTAGTGATGGCCACCTTTCAATGCTGACTTCCCCGGAGAATTTCCTTCAGAACACATATATCAGACAAAAATTTGGGTTTCCTTGCTCACATTGTGTTGGTGGAAAAGAAAGCCTATTTTTGTTTTCTGCATTACCTCAGAACAACCCCATGTAACACGACAGGTTAGGGGATGACCTACTGGAAAGCAGCTCTGTGGTGAAGAACCTTGGAGTCCTGGTGGACAGGTTAACCCGGAGCCAGCAATGTGCCCTTCTGGTTAAGAAAGCCAATGACATTAATAAAATTGTGGCAAGCAAGTCAAAGGAGGTTCTCCTCCTCATCTACTCTGCTCTTAGTGAGATCACATCTGAAATACTGTGTCCAGTCCTGGGGTCCCTAGCTCAAGAACAGGGACCTGCTAGAAGGAGTCCAGCTATGAAGATGATGGGGGACCTGGAGCCTCTCTGAGAAGAGGAAAGGCTAAGAGACCTGGAGATGCTTAATCTGAAGAAGAGAAGACTGAGAGAGGATCTTATTAATATTTATAAATATTTGAAGAGTGAGTGTGAAGAAGAAGAGGCCAGTCTCTTTCAGTGGTGCCCTCTGATAGGACAAAGAGAAATGAGCACAAGCGAACACGGGAAGTTCCATCTGAACACAGAGAGAAACTTCTTTACTTTGGGGTGACAAAGCACTGGAACAGGCTGCCCAGAGAGGCTCTGAAGTTTCCTTCTCTGAAGATATCCAGAACTTACCTGGATGTCTTCCTGTTCAACCTGCTCTATGCAAACCTGCTTTATCAGTGCCGATAGGACTAGATGATTCTCAGAGGTCCCATCCAATCCTTAACATTCTGTGATTGTGTGATCTCATACCATACCTAGCATGGAGATCTTGATGATCTCATAATGGACTGTCATGCATATTTTTACTGCATTCTTCTCATGCAGGTTTCCACTGTGCCAGAAAGGCAAGTTAATCTTAAATTCTGAGGTGACACCAATGGCCTTTAAAGCTTTCCAATATATTTCATTCATATCTCCTGAATAGCTCCTGGATATTCCTTCACCTTTCACTACACAGAGTCATCTCTGTCTCCTTCTTGAATATGTGATGAAAATGAAGTCATTTCAATAAGCTTGGACTTTTAACAAGTGCAAGCAATGACTTTCCCAGCTTTGCCAGGAAAGTGTTGAACATTAGGTAAATGGGAGCTGGACTAGCAGAAATACCTGTTTGTTGAGTATGTAAGGAGATGTCAGAAGGTCAGAGAGAGCTAATGGACATTAGATACAATGGGAGCTTATTTGGGTCCCTGTGTTCTCCTCTGGGCATTTGACATTTGCTGTTACTGCATCCTTCACTAAATTGACCTGGGGTATGTATTTGTAGCACCTTGTTGCTCACATCTGCTCAATACAGATTTTGAAGAAAAGGAAGAAGAGATGTGCTATGCTCACTTCAGTCTTTAACAATTCCCTTCCTGTGTCAAATCTTCCTCAGATCACCTTAGTCCAAACACTGACAAGAATGAGCTTGATGAGCAAATTCAACCTCTGCAGCACAGAGAGAGATTCCTGAGGATCCACTGAGAGGAGCTTGCTACCCAGCTCTGCAGATGTTTTGGGCAATTTCTTTCTCCCTGGAACAGTTCTGCCTCTTGCCCACCTGAAATAAATTATACAAATAGCTCCAAAGAGCAACTCCATTGCTTTTCAAATAGACAAGACTGTGCTGAGTAAATAACAGATATTATTACAGAAATGTCCCAGGCTGGGAAAGTATTTCTTGCCTGCCTCACAAAGCTTTCTTGCCAACAAACCTCTTCAAAATGTAAAGCCAAGCCCTGAGCTGTTCTGTCCACAGACTTAGCTGGCCAAATCCCTTGTGGATGTAAATCATCTGAGTTCAGCTCTGCTGGAGTAATTGGAGCTTTACTGATTTACATCTGCTGAGGACCACTCAGAGTATACACCTACAGAAGCAAACTGAACACCTTTGTAGTCATTCAAATACATACATATAATTCTTCCTTCTCTGGTTCCCCATGAGTACAAGTCTGCACATTTGTTTTAAAGAGAGAGCAGTAAATAGACTTTGTGTATGACAAAATAAAAAATCCATATGAGCTGCTGATAAATGATAGAAAGTGGCTTGGTAAGCACTTCTGCCAGCTCCCTTAGTACTCTTGGGCTGATACCATCTGGCCCCATAGATTTATGTGCATCCAAATGGTGTACCAGGTCAGCCATCATTTCCTCCTGGATTATGGGGACTTCATTCTACTCCCTATTTCTATCTTGCAGCTCAGAGTGCTGGATGCCTAGAAATCAGCTGGTGCTTCTCTTAAGGACTGAGGCAAAAAGGACATTAAATAACTCAGCCTTTTTCTCATCCTTGGTCACTATGTTTCCTCCTGTGTCCAGTAGAAGAGGATGGAGATGCTCTTTAGTTCTCTGTTTGTTGCCACTATACTTCATAGAATCAATAGTCAATATGTTTATAATAATCAATATATTTATAGAAATATTTTTATTGTCTTTTATACAGTAGGCAGATTAAGTTCTGGTTTGGCTTTGACACATCCAATTTCTAAGATGTTATCAACCTTCACATCACCTTCAAGTCCTTCTCTGCGCATGAATGACAGACCTAGCATGGCACCTTCCCTAGTTGGCTCCCTCACCAGCTGTGTCAGGAAGTTACCTTCCACACACTCAAGCAACACTGGGGACTGCTTCCTCTCTGCTCTGTCATATTTCCAGCAGACATCTGGTTAAGTCTCCCACAAGAACAAGGGCTAGCAATTGTGAGACTTCTCCATTCTGCTTATAGAATGTTTTGCCTGCCTCTTCATTCTGCTTGGGCGGTCTTTAACAGACTCCCACCATAATATCTGCCTTGTTGGCCTTTCCCCTGATTCTTACCCATAAACAATTGTTTGGTTTTTGAGTAACACCAGTGCCAGGCTCTTCCAGAATGTATTTTTAAAGCGAGACTGCAAAGTATGCATTAAACTTAGAAACTAGTTTACAGATCAACAAAAAGTTCCTAAATACTCAGAGAATCACCAAGGTTGGAGACCTCAAAGGTCCTCAAGTCCATCCTGTCATGCAAGATCTCATGACTAAACCATGGCACCAAGTGCCACGTCCCTCTTGAACACCTCCAGGGATGGTGACTCCACTACCTCCCTGGGCAGAGCATTCCAATGGCTAACAACTCTCTCAGTGAAGAACTTTCTCCTCATCTCAAGCTTAAATTCCCCTGGTGCAGCTTGAGACTGTGTCCTCTTGTTCTAGTGATGTTTGCCTGGGAGAAGAGACCAACCCCCTCCCAGCTACAACCACCCTTCAGGTAGTTGTAGAGAGCAATAAGGTCTCCCCTGAGCCTCCTCTTCTCCAGGCTAGACAATCCCAGCTCCCTCAGCCTCTCCTCATAGGGCTTGTGCTCAAGGCCTCTCAGCAGCCTCGTTGCCCTTCTCATCACAGTCAAGCCAGAACTGGAACCTAAAATTTCAAGTACCTACCCTTATATCAGTGATGGGAACATCCATGGGCTCATGGACCCAGCAGTGGTGGTTTAAGAAGTTGCTAACCTCTAAATGCCTATTATTCCCTCCTTGCTTTCTTTCCCCCTAGCTGGGCACAAGCGCTTTCACACATCAAGCGCATGCTATTCAGATGTGTTCTGGCAGAGTTAGCTCTTGAAGTTTAAATTGCTGAAGAATCATCTCAAGACCCACTAATGGTGTCACAGATGGGAGGAGGGAAGAGATGAGAGAAATTGTCATATGGCTACACTTGAAAAAGCCTGTCAGACTGCGGCTGTGTACGTCAGTATCACACTGTACAGTAGCACTGAAATTTTAGACAGAAATGTGAATTTGTGCCCTCACTGATCATCAAGCAAACTCATTTAAATACTTCAATATCTTTATCCCAAATATTTCCTTGCAATGGAAAACATTAACCACATTAACCACCATCTCCCTTCCTTGTAGAGGGAAGAAATACAAGCTTCCATTGACTGAATGGTGACATTGTAGCTAAAGCAAGACCTTTTCAAGCCTCCCAGAAATTAAGTGCATGCTTTGAAACCCTGCCAGTTTTCTCACTTTCCTGAAAAGTGTCCTCCTGAAAATCATAAAATCACAGAATCATTTTGGTTAAAATCATCAAGACTAACCATTTTCTAACTCGACCAAGTCTGGTGCTATGCCATGTCTCTCAGGCCTTCAACTGTGCGTCTTTTAAACACTTTCAGGCATGGTGATTCAACTGCCTCCCTGGAGAACTTATTCCAGTGTTTGACAGCCCTTTCAGTTAAGAAGTTTCTTCTGATACCCAATCTAAACATCCCCCTGGTACAATCTGAGGCCATTTCCTTTTGTCCTATCACTTGCTACTAGAGAGAAGAGACCAACGACCACCTCACATCAATCTCCTTTTAGGTAGTTGTAGGGAGCAACAATGTCTCCCCTCACCCTCTAGAATAAACAACTCCAGTTCCCTTAGCTACTCCTCATAAAACTTATTCTCCAGACCCTAATACTGTAAATGAAAAATGTGATGCATATTAGAGCAATATCTTCTGCTTTCTGATGATTGTAATATGCCTATCAATTTAGTAGAGTCAGGGTAGGTGTAGCTAGCACTTTACTTTCTACCTAATGAATGCTACTTCAGTTGGAGTCTGAGCTGGAAACTTATGCAGGTTTGTGCAAAACCCAGATTTGTCTAAGCAGCCTCTTAATGACACCTGACTCTCCATGTAGGTTCTTGTGGCACTGTTATACTTACATCTTTGCTGCTAAACATAGAGTCAGGGCCCAACTCTAGTCCTGGAGGCCACAAGACATGGGGCATCCAGCACCCAGCCTGTCTATACCAGATTTGTCTTAGGGATAGCTGGTGAGAATGTGGAGGACAGTCAGAGAATTAATTACCAGTAAGCAGTGTGGTTAGTGCCCAGGGCTCAAGCTGCACTCCTGGAGCCCCTTTCCACATCAATTCATCCTTGGAAGGATCAGCTTGAAGTTAAGATGGGCTGTGAATTGTTGGGTCCACCTGCACAAGTCTGGTGGTTCCATGTAGAAAGTGGTCCCCACACTCTTCCCCTCAATCTGAAAAAGATCTTGTCCTCTGTCAAGAGTGACAGTAGCCCATCCATGAGTCCTGCATGGGAAGCAGGACCATAACAGCCAGCAACAGTGACAATGTCACAGGAGGCTAGTGGAGAGCTATGAGAGGTAGCAGGCAGGTATCCTGAGAGAAAAATGCTGCTGTTATGACAGTGCTCCAGAAATTACTGTTGACTTATTCATTGATCTAATTCACTTCTTGTCTTTAATAAAATTTTCCCTCCCACTGAACAGGGCATTGGAACAGCTCCCTCTTCTTGGAGGGCACTTAGCTCCTTCCCTTCTAATCTCCACAAACACAATTTCTTCAGGCAATGCCCCAGTCCTGCCTTTTCACTCAGCCTCTTCAGTTCTTGTCATGTGCCCTGCCCTACTGGTCCCTACTTTGGGTAGAAACTTACTGTATTAGCTTTGGCATGATAAGGGAATATCAACTGGTCCTTCACTTTGAATGAGTGGAAGGAGGAAGTTTAGCCCATCAGCTCTTTAACAAGACCCTCAAATGGCTGCTGCTAATGTAAGGCAACAAGAATTTCAATGAGAAATTTGGAAGTGTGTCAGTGCTCCAAATATAATAAAAATCTCTCAGGTATGTGACCAGCATCTCCTGCTCATGTAGTCAAAGACAGTGTGATAGCTGGATGTAGGATTGGTGAAGGATGTACTTTCAGGGACCTGGAAATTTAGTGGTGAATTCACACTCCTCCCCTCTGTTGCAACATGCTGGTGAGGGTCCTGTGGCTAGTGCAGAGATACTGAATGACTACTGGTGCACTGCAGTCCTATATCCTGATCCAGCTCATGTCTTGACTTAAGAAGTCCCTGCTGGGTTTTCCTGCCCTTCTTGGATCTTCAAGCACACCTGCATGCATGGTCACCCCATGCTTGTGTGTGTCCCCCCAAAATAATTCAGCTTAAGGAAAATCTAGACTAGTGTTTTCTACAGCAAGTCACCTGTGTGAGCCAGGTTCCCAGTGACTTTATTCCAATATAGTTTATTTCAAACATGAAAGAGGAAAATAAAGCCTGGCATGCCACACTGGAAGTGTTATCAGTGCCTCTCTATTCTGCACTGCCTAGCTTCAAAGAGCTTCATCAATTAGTTGAGGATCTGCTCCTCAAGCACACCTGCATGCATGGTCACCCCATGCTTATGTGTGTCCCCCCAAAATAATTCAGCTTAAGGAAAATCTAGACTAGTGTTTTCTACAGCAAGTCACCTGTGTGAGTCAGGTTCCCAGTGACTTTATTCCAATATAGTTTATTTCAAACATGAAAGAGGAAAATAAAGCCTGGCATGCCACACTGGAAGTGTTATCAGTGCCTCTCTATTCTGCACTGCCTAGCTTCAAAGAGCTTCATCAATTAGTTGAGGATCTGCTCCTATTACAGTAAGTCTCTGACCATGGTTCTGCCCTTCACAACATACCTCCATGTCACTTTGCTCCAAAGCTATTCAGCAGTCCTTACCTCAACTTTCCTTTTCTTCTAACTCTACAGATGCTTTGCAGTGCTGCAAGCTGCCTTGCTAAAGATAAATTGTGTTTTCAGGTTGGTTTTGTTTCAAGTACCAAACCATTTTTGTGCACAATAATACATAAATTACACATTATTAATGCTATCACTATGATTGCATGTTCCAGTTCCCAGGCTTATTTTAATGATGTACATTATGAAAAAGTCGTGTTGGCATAACAATGAAAAAGATCCTGCTCTCCGTGGCATTTCATTTCATAGATGGATAAGAGTAGTCTATGAGAATGACTAATTTCATGATAAGATTATGTCACTTACTGCTTGCCATAAGTGAAATGTCATGTGCAGTCACCTATTCTACATTCTTAAATTCATTCTAATTAGTGTCCTTAAACAAATGACTGTGACTGTCATACCCTGCAGACAATGGGCTTGTCTTTGCCTTTAATCTGTAACACACGCCAAATCTGTGCAGCACAGGCTAAGACTTGAACTTAAATGAATCTTAATTTTAGTCTGGATGTCAATTACATTCATTCTTTTAACATATGAAACTGCATGCATCAGAAAGCTTTGTGCACACAGCCTGTTCCCTCCTATCAGGGTTATTTCATAACGCCTTGCAGTTGCAGAGCTCTCAATTTAATCTCGACATTTTCCTTCCAGTTGATTTACTCAGGTTTCACTTCTACACACACAAGATTGAATAAAGTAACATAAATCTCCCAATGATTAGAAAATGTGATCATTTATTACATGGACAATCAGTTTATTTAAAAACATAATTAGTTTGTACCTCAGGAAACCTTTCCCCAGTTGTGATAAACTATAAATCATTAGCAGTTCTCCTTTCAGTGAAATTAAAAGCCACATAATGTTGCTACTAACAATCATAGAATCATTTTTGTTGGAAAAGACTTTCAAGATCATCAAGTCCAGCCATCAACCTAACATCACCATGGCCATTAAACCATGTCCCCAGATGCCATGTCTACATGGTTTTTTAACATTTCCAGGGACAGTGACTCCACCACCTCTTTGGCCAGCTGAGAGACACTTTCTCTCCTGGAGAAACTGTTTGCTCGTGTTTGGATGGGTGGATGTTTTGCTGGGTAAAAAACTGGCTGGATGGCAGAGCCCAAAGAGTGGTGGTGAATGGAAACAAATCCATTTGGTAGCCAGTCACAAGTGATGTTCCCCAGGACTCAGTTGTGGAGCCAGTTTTGTTTAATAGCTTTATCAATGACCTGGATGAGTGGATTGAGTGCTCCTTCAGTAAGCTTGTAGATGACACTAAATTGACTAGGAGTGTTGATCTGCTCAAGGGTAGGAATGCTCTGCAGAAAGATCTGGACAGGCTCGATTGATGGGCCTAGGTCAGTTGCATGAGGTTTAACAAGGCCAAATGCACCTGGGTCACAACAACCCCATGCAATGCTACAGGTTTGGGGCAGAGCAGATGGAAAGCTGCCCAGCAGAAAAGGACCTCGTGGTGCTGGTTGACAGCCAGCTGAACATGAGCCAGCAGTGTGGCCAGATGGCCAAGAAGGCCAACAGCATGCTGATCTGTATCAGGAACACTGTGACCAGGAGGAACAGGAAAATGATCATGTTCCCGTGCTTGGTAGAGACAAGGCTGCACCTCAAACATTGTGTTGAGTTTTGGGACCCTCACTACAAAAAAAAGAGAATGAGTTCCTAGAATGTATCCAGAGACAGGGAGCTGAGCTGGCAAATGGTCCATAGAACAAGTTTTTTGAGGAATAGTTGAGGAAAATGGGATTGTTTAAGTCCAGAGGAGACCATATTGCTCTCTACAACTACCTGAAAGGAATCACAGAATCACAGAATATTAGGGGATGGAAGGGACCTTGAAAGATCATCTAGTCCAATCCCCTTGACAGAGAAGGATCACCTACACCAGATCACACAGGAAGGCATCCAGGAGGGTTTTGAATATCTCCAGAGAGGGAGACTCCACAACCCACCTGGGCAGTCTGTTCCAGTGTTCCATCACCCTCACAGTGAAAATGTTTCCTCATGCTTACATGGAACTTCCTTTACCTCAACTCCCACCCACTGCCCCTTGTCCTGTCATTGAGCATCACTGAGAAGAGCCTGGCTCCATCCTCTTGGCATTCACCCTTTACATATTTATAAACATTAATGAGGTCACCCCTCAGTCTCCTCTTCTTGTGGTGAGGAGGGTGTTCAACTCTTCTCCATATTCTCCATAGTATTAAGTGACAGAATGAGATGAAATAGCCTCAAAGTGTACCAGGGAAGCTTTAGATTGGATATTAGGAAAAAGTTCTTAGTTGGAGAGTGGTCAGGCCTTGGACTAGGTTGCCCAAAGAGGTGGTGGAGTCACTGTCCCTGGAAATGTTAAAAAAATATGTAGACATGGCATTTTGGGACATAGTTCAATGGCCATGGTGATGTTAGGTTGATGGCTGGACTCTATGATCTTGAAGGTCTTTTCCAACAAAAATGATTCTATGATTGTTAGTAGCAGCATTATGTGGCTTTTAATTTCACTGAAAGGAGTGCTGCCCTTGAGCTTACTTGTAGCAAGTCCGGTTTTGTGCACTTCCCCCTCCAAGTTTGGTTTAAAGCTCTTTTACTGAGCCCTGCCAGCTCCTGGGCTAGGATCCTTTTGGCCCTTTACAACAGGTGTATCCTATGTGTTGTCAATAGGTCTGATGTCCTGTAAATTAACCCATGACTGAAGAACACAGTCCTGCCTTTGTTAGCAGACTGGGAGTTCTGTTGGCTCTTCCTGTTTGTCCCCTCATCACTCCTTGCAACTGGGGGGATAGCAGAAAACACTGCTGCTTCTCCTGGTCCCTTAACCAGTGGTCTGAAAGCTCTGAAGTCTCTCTTCATTGCCCTCAGACTTCTTCTTTTTCCTTCATTACTGCCTACCTACCTAGTCTGAGGGCTCTACAAAGGGCAGAAGCTTTTTCCTTGCATCACTTATCTGGGTCCCCCAGAGGCAGCAGACTTCCCAGAGACACGTATCTGGTCTGCATATTTCACCTTCTTCTCCCTTCAGAAGTGAGTTACATGTGATAATGACCTGTCTTTTATTCTTTAATAAAGAAGTTTTGATGCACAGGCTACACTGACTAAACCTCAACAACCCCTCCAATCTGTGTGATTTACTGGAGAAAGGAGCTCTGTTTTCTCTCTGTATTTTCAGCAGATCAATTTATCTCTCTTATCATTTCTTAAGAGGGAGCGAGAAATAGAACAGATAGAGGAGCTTGACAAAGATAGCATAATATAGCCAGAATTACTAGTGATTTTGGGATTCTGCTTCACAGTCCTCCTGCTAATCAGATGAAAGACAGAATCTTCAGTGATGATAACAGGTGTTAATGGCTCTGCCAGAAGCAGTCCTGATCCTACTAGCTGCATCATAAAAGTTTCCCTGGCCAAGAGCCACAAGATATGTCACACACTTTGAAGAGCTGGGTTGGGAGGAACACTTTGCAGGTGGGATCTGACAATGACTCCCTTAGAAGTAGAGGGGTTTCAGTGTTGATGGGTGTGTGGTGCTGAGTTGCAGGGGGGGCTCAGTGACCTTTGACTCAGGACTCTCTGATGGCTCACACCTCTCAGCATCCTCCAAAAGCCAGGGATCTGCAGCCAGAGATCTGTATCACAGAATCATAGAATGTTTTGGTTTGGAAGGAACATTTAAAGGTCATCTAGTCTAATCTCCCTGCAGTAAGCAGGAACGTCTTCAGCTAGAACAGGTTGCTCAAAACCCTTTCCAGCCTGACCTTCTGTTTCCATAGATGGGAGATCTACAACCTCTCTCTAAGCAGTCTGTTGTTAGAGATGCATGGCAGTATCATATAGACAAACACACCTCTGCATCCTGGCGTACAAGTTGTACTTGTGGCATGATGTTCAGCTCAAAAACATGAGCTGGAAATTCTGTTGTATACATCTTTGCCCTTTTTCTCACAGGTCTGCAAGGCTGATAGAGAAGTATGGATAAATTTGTGTAGTCTCATTGCAGCTGGGATAAATTCAGTATCAGTTAGCTGGAACAACAGTTGTTTCTGTCACCTGCCTTGTCCACATACATCCCTCTGTGACAGCTTGCTTGTCTGGGAGGCTATTCTCAGCCCTGTCACAAAAATGCCATCTCCTTGGCTTTCTACTGTGGTTGACTCATTTGTAAATGGGAGTAACAATTACTTACTTGACAAGGACTTCTGGGGCATTCACACAGTCATGCCTCTAAAGCTTTCAAGGATCCTTACCAAACAGTAATGTCAGGCATCATTATTCATACAAATTGTTTTGAGTCAGATCTCTAATTCTGGGGGAGCCCATGCTTTGTCTTGCTGCAGTGCCAATGACAATGAAATGAACTTTCCAGTCACACAATAAAACTGCAGGATCTGAATTTATCCATGTGCAAATAATAAACTTCCTTTGATGGTCACCCATTTTTTGGAAGTCACTATCAGAGTTAGACTATATGTTGCAGATAAACAGCATAGGTAGTCTATTTACTTTGATGAAGACATTGTGTGTTTGGATTTCTTTCTGGCATCTCCATTCAGCTCTTAAATATGGTGGATTCTCTTACCAGCACAGCAATTTCCTTATCAAAAATAATCAGCCCTTCACTGCAACATCCTCTCACTCTTAGCATTTAGTCTATTCTTAATTACCACCCTGTCAATGATGTCCTTGTAGGATAAATGGCACTGCCCCACAATATACTTACAAAAATGAAATATTAAACTCCTGATTAAAAAAAGAAGTCATGCATACAGCAAGAAAAAAATGAAGAATAGTAAAGGGGATGGAATAGTTCAGACTAGCAAGCTCTCAAGCCTTTCAGCTGTCTCTAGGGGTTAATGGTCAGTGCTTGCCTGACAGGGAGTTAGGAGAAGGGGAGGAGAGCAAGATGAGATGGAGCAAAGAAGACTTACTGTTATAGGTTGAGGACTATATTCTAACCATAGAGATAATTCCTCCAGAGTACCAAAGGATAGAAGGAGCTGAACAGTCCAGCCCAAGTGGGTGGACACAGGAAATTGTTATTCCACCCCATAATATTGCATCTTTATCTCCCTTATATAAATTGGCTGCATAGTCAATTTTGTGCCTTCTCCTCTCCCTGCTCCCTTCCTGATGCGGTCTGCTATCTCTTGTGATGTGGGGGAGTGGGTCCTGGTGCTGGCAAGCTGATTTTCAGCTGCATCATTTGGGACTGGGTAGGGAGGTATAAAGAAGTATGGGGTGGGGGCATATGAGGCCTGGGGTTTTGAGGCCTGGTGGGGGGGAAGGTTTTGGAAAGGTGATGGCCTAGTTAGGTTTTGGAGAAAAGCCCAGACTGGAGTGCTGGGCTGAATATGAATTGTTGGGTATTTTTGTATGATTTTCCACATACAAAAATGTACATAGTACATAGAGTTGTATAGAGTGGTGAAGAGTACTTCCATTTAAACTTCCAGTTCTTTCCAATCTTGTGTGGAGTGTTTTTCTTTCATTCCTTGAGAAGGGGTAAAGAGCATCTGTCTCACTCCCTATAAACCCAAGGCAGCTATTCAGTCAAAGTACTTAAGATCTGAGCCCAGGTCTACTCGAATCAACTAAAAGGGTTCCCTGGAAAACCGTAAGTTTGGATTAAGCTCTTGGTTTCAAAGAAAATCAGCTTTTTATCAGCTCTTATAGCTGGTCTGATTCAGGAACAAGAAGGTCAAGTGACTTTCCGGAGATGACATGGTGATGGAGTGCCTCATTTCAGTTTAAACCTAGAACTATTCTGATTGTCATATCTAGCTACCTACCTAGGCATTTGTAGAGCATCCATCATTGTGGTATCTCATTACTTACACAGTCACTTAAGCAGACGACTGTCTGGAAATCTGTTCTCCACCACAGCCTGAGAGTTGATCACTAGAGAGGGAGATATTCTTTTTCATTCTCTACCTTCTGCCTCCAAGGAACTGAAAGTAAACTTTTTTTCCCCTCCCATTGCTATGGAGGAAAGAATCACACTATCCAGGCTTGTTAGCTGCTGGATCTCTAGCTGTGCAAGACAAATACTGCTAAAAAAAATGTGTGTTATAATTTAGCAATCAATTGTTTTGTTAAATAGAAATACTAAATAGCAACAGAGCACCTCCTTTTTGATGATAGATTTGATATCTCTTACTTCTTATTTGCTGTTTTTCCCTGCCTGGAGTCAGTAAAATACATGAACACACAGTTATTCTGTCCAAATAAGTTCTTTATTTGCAGACACCTCAAATAACATTTTTATATGTCTCCTACTCCCAGCTGTTATGTCTCAAACCTGTATCATCAACGTTGGCAAGGAAAGGATTTCCTGTCTAGTCTTTGGCAGTATCTAGTTTTATAACCTGGCATAACCTTTGCTCATGCTTAGTCTGTGGGAGGGAAGTGCATAGCTCAGAAAACTTGTTAGAAATAAGCATGCAAGAAGCATTATGGAAAACACACAGTAAACACACTAAAGAAAGCTTCAAGTGAAACTCAAATAGCTCAGTGCAGAACCAGCCTGAGAACAACAATGTGTGGTGGAGGTGGGATTCATGAGGTATTTTTCTTCTAAAATATGACAATCCACCTACAATCATTCACCACCTTATTATTAAAAAAGATAATAGAGGTAGCACATAGAAGACACATTCCACAGTCATTTCATTACAGTCCCATCAAGAACCAAAAATAGATGACTGCCCTTTAGCTCTATGTTTCAGTAAACTACCTGCTCTGAATGTGACTCCAAGTGGGCTGTCTTTTAATTAACTCTAACTTATACAGTACTTTTTAATATTTTTCTTCTGCATGAACATGTTGACTTGTCCTGGCTATACCTAAGGGATCTAATTTATGTAAACTACCCAATTATCCTTCAACTGCTCTCTGCCCCTGTTGCAATTTATAAACGAATATGAATCCAAGAGAGGGTGTGTAGTTACATGAATAATCAGGAAATGAAGATGAAGAAATCCCACAATATTTCTTTCAACGTCATCATGTCCCAGAAAGTTAACTTTGCTGCAAGCAAAGCCTTGTGAAGCTAGAAATCTATCCCTGGTTGTCCCACCTCAGTCATACATTAATTTCAGAGGCACCCATCAGGGACTGAAGGGCACTGTCAGCCTTTTCACACTTGTGCCAGGTAACAGTCATAAAGAGGATCTTTCTGGCAACAAGAGGAGCATCATGCCATGTAACTTTAAAACTGAGAGAAGTGAAAAGGAAGGCATCATAACTGAAATGGCAGGATCACCATCACTGGAGGTGCTCAGGAGGAGACTTGATAGGGTGCTTGGTTGCATGGTTTAGTTGATTAGGTGGTGTTGGATGATAGGTTGGACATGATGATCTACACTGCACTGGTTAGGTCACACCTTGAGTACTGTGTCCAGTTCTGGGACCCTCAGTTTAGAAAGGATATTGACTTGCTGGAACATGTTCAGAGAAGGGCAACGACGTTGGGGAGGGGTTTGGAGCACAAGTCCTATGAGGAGAGGCAGAGGCAGCTGGGGTTGCTTAGCCTGGAGAGGAGGAGACTCAGGGGTGACCTTATCACTCTCTACAACTACCTGAAGGGAGGTTGTAGACAGGCGGATGTTGGTCTCTTCTCCCAGGCAGCCAGTACCAGAACAAGAGGACACAGCCTCAGGCTGCACCAGGGGAGGTTCAGGTTGGATGTTAGGAAGAAGTTCTATACAGAGAGAGTGCTTGCCCATTGGAATGGGCTGCCTGGGGAGGTGGTGGAGTCACCATCATTCGAGGTTTTCAGGAGGAGGCTTTGATGGGGTGCTTGGTGCCATGGGTTAGTTGTTTAGGTGGGTTGGATTGGTTGATGGGTTGGACGCGATGATCTTGAAGGTCTCTTCCAACCTGGTTTATTCTATTCTATTCTATCTATATTGCTAGTATCAGGGGAAAAGGGACATTGAAGAGCAAGGAAATTTGTACATCATGGAAGGCTTAAAATATTAGGTAGGGTTATCTGAGGAAATGTTTAGATGACCCAGTCACAGCTGATGAAAACCAAAATAAGAAGACACTGTTATGATTACTCATGCCCAGGTGCTTCCACACCTTCCTAATCCTCTCATATCCTCAACATTCAATGCAGATGACACTTCAGTAATCAGTCTCAAAGAAGGTTGTGGTGAAACAACTGCTGTGCAAAATGAAAGCTATCTTCTAAGGCTGAAGCTGAGGTCTGTGGGTTGTTCTTGATCTCCAACAGACAAGAAGTTTTAGAGTAAGCCATTAAGATATTGTAGTAGTCAAATACCAGATAATATATTTCTTTTCCCCTTCCTTGTCTTATCTAAGGTGAACAAGGGCTGATCATGAGCTCTGAAGCATATGGTTTAATGATCCAACCCTAATGGGCATAATTAATTATGGCAGTTCTGACATCTCCAAAGCCATCCTTGCTGGTCCTTAGTCTTAACAATTTCTTTTGACAAGAAATTCCATAGCTGACTTACCGGTGTGCACAGTTTTTGCCTTACCTATTAAACTGTCTTTATTCCAGCCCACAAGTTTTCTCAGTTTTACCCTTCCAGTCCTCTCTTCCATCCCCCTGGGGATGAGTGAGCAAGTGCTTTGGTGGTGCTTAACTTGTCAGCTGAAGTTAAACCATAACAATGTTTTATCTCTTAAACCCCCATACTGGACCAATGCTCTCCCCCTCAGTGGTCCCACATAGAGTTCTGAAGTAGGCAGCTAAAAATGCTGGATCTTCCTCATAGGCAGTTGTGGGTTTCAGTTCATCATACCTTATTTAGGTACCTTTGCACCAAACTGGCATAAGAAGAGGCTGACTGCAGCGTAAGCCACATCCTGTCACATGCAGGACTGGTGGCCCAAAGGATTCATAAAGGGACTGTGCTGTAAATCTATTGTAGGGGCATAGAAAAATTCAGCTGAAAAGAACAAAAAAGGGAAGCAAAGAAAACCCAGGGAACTACAGACCAGTCAGCCTCACCTCTGTGCCAGCTAAAATCATGGAACAGATCCTTCTGGTAGCCGTACAAAGGCACATGAAAAATAACAAGGTGACTGCTGACAGCCAACATGCCTTCAGTAAGGGCAAATCATGACTGACTTATTTGGTGGCCTTCTGTGACAGGGCTACAGCACTAGTTGACATGGGAAAAGCAACGGATGTCATTGCCCTGGACTTGTGTGCAAGGCATTTGACGCTGTCCAACATTACATCCTTGTCTCTAAGATGGGCAGATGTGGATTTGATGGATGGACCACTCAGTGGACAAGGAACTGGATAGAAGGCTGCACTCAAAGAGTAGTGGTTAATGGCTCAATGTCCATGTGGAAACCAGTGACAAATGGAGTTCCTCCGGGATCTCTTCTGGGTCCAGTGTTGTTCAATATCTTTGTCAGCTACATGAGCAATGGCAGCAAATGCACCCTCAGCAGATTTGCCAACAACTGTGTGATGTGGTGGACTCACTGGAGGGCAGGGATTCCATCCAAAGGGGCCTTGACAGACTTGAGAAATGGGCCAGTGCAAACTGCATGAGGTTCAACAACTCAAAGTGCAAGGTTCCATACCTGGATCAGGCCAATCCCAGGCACAAATATAAACTGGGTACTGAGTGGATTAACAGTAGCCCTGAAGAGAAGAACTTCAGGGTGTTGATAGATAAGAAGCTCAACATGAGCCAGCGGTGTGCCCATGCAGCGCAGAAGACTAACTGTATCCTAGGATGCATCAGGATTGGTCAGCAGATCAAGAGAGGTGATTCCCCCGCTTTACTCTGCTCTTGTGAGATCCCACCTCAAATACAGTGTCCCCATCATAAGATCTGTTGGGACAAATCCAGAGGAGGGCCACAAAGATGATCCAGGGGCTGGAACACCTCTGCTGTGAGGATAGGCTAAGGGAACTGGGATTGTTCAGCCTGGAGAAGAGTGTCCACCAATAGGAAAAGGGAAGTGGATGTAAATTGAAGGAGAATAGCTTTAGATTGGATCTTAGTAAGAAATTCTTCACTACAAGGGTGGCAAGGCTCTGGAATGAATTGTCCAGAGAGGTTGTAGATGGCTCCTACCTGGAGATGTTCAAGGCCAGGTTGGATGTGGCCTTGAGTAACCTGGTCTAGTTGAGAGGTGTCCCTGTCCATGGCAGGGAGGTTGGATTAGATGATCTCTAAGGTCTCTTCTAGCCTAAGCCTCTCTATGATTGTATAAAATCAAAGGCACCCAGTAGCTTTACGCTAGTACAGCAGGGACAACCATTATTCATGGATTCATAGAATGGACCTTAAAGTCATCCAATTCCAACCTCCATGCTATGGGCAGGGATACCTCCTACTAGACCAGGTTTCACAAGGGCCCATGCAGCCTGGCCTTGAACACTTCCAGGGAGGGAGCACTCACAACCTCCCTGGGCAACCTGTTACAGTGTCTCACCACCCTCACTGTAAAGAATCTCTTCCTCATCTCGAGACTAAATGTCCCCTCTTCCAGCTCAAAGCCATTGCAGCCTGGTCACTGAAAAGAGATGATGCAGGTAGGTTGATGAACATTTCATGGCTTGTTTTGGTGACCTTCAGTCATGTGATGAGCAGATGACTGCAGCTTCTGATAGCTAAAAGCCCATGGCTTGTGGCTTCCCAGAATATTTTTTTGTTGTCAAAAGTGATGTGCCAAAACTAGGTGAAACTATGCAGGTCCACAAACACACATGGTGGGAATACAGGGTGGATTAAAAAAGAAAGAATAGATGTCAGATGAAAATGATGTTTACTTCACAGGGATATCCAAGAATTGAGGAGACCTGAGGAACTGAGGATTTATTTTTACTCTTATGAGGTTGGAGGGATTTTTATAATTCTTCATTGCAGGTATGCCAATACCAAAATATTTTTACTTCTCTGTGATTTTTAATTATTGTGGTATATATTGCACTAGCCTCTTGACAACTCCAAGGAGCACTTCAGGACTCTTGTTACAACATTTCCTGTGCACCATTGAAATTCATAGAATCATAGAATCAATAAGGTTGGAAGAGACCTCAAAGATCATCAAGTCCAACCTGTCACCCAAGACTCATGACCACTAATTGCTTCCTTCCCCATGAGTACATCTTTGTCAAATGGGAAAGGCACTACTGAATCCATGCTGAAGAGCTGCCTGCCCTATAGCTATCCATGCTGAAAATGTGGCTTTGACAGTGCCTGGAAGGCCCTCTTGTACCAGCACACTTAATTCAGAGCCAGACTTGCCTGAGCAAGCTGCTTTCCTGAGGGCAGTGAGGCAGCTGGCTGTAGCAAAGAAGCAGGAGAAGCAGCACGATGCACACAGAGGAATCATGGTGTTGAGGCCGAGTGCATCTAGCCATGTGTTGTGGATATGCCCTCAGAAATGCACGGCAGATCCATCAACGAAAATATAAGTTTATTTATATATGTACAAACTCTGTAACGGGGTATTTACAATCGCCCTTCACAGGTATCAATATTCGGTTAGTGGAACTATCTTTACAGAATGTTATGTATGGGCATTTAAACCAAAATGATTCACAGAACTTATAATCTAAACTGAGTCAGAGAGTGGCGGGGGAGGGGTTGGTCAGTGACCGGCAACTCTCCACCCAGAGCAATATAAATGCTATCCTAACTGAAGCTCTACAAAAGGGCTTGGCTTACTCACAAGCTGAGAACTTCGTGGAGTCTTTCCTCAGTAATGTTTATAATCCAGACAACGTGGCACGGATGTGCCGTAATAAGGAGACAGGAAATGGTGCCGGCCGCATGGCTGCACCATGTGGCTCTGCTGTTCTCTCCCAGGATACGAAAGTTTCCTCGCTCGGAGGGGGGCAGTGGCAGGTCAGCAACGCTGGTTCGCATGGGCTACCAGGTTTTCTCCTACGATGGATCACGCAGTGGTTGATCCCACGGAGTGCTGTCCACGGCACTGCACGCAGCTGGGCGACAGTGGCAAAAGGACCACGAGGCCTCCCGACGCGCTGGCTGGCACGCATGCACACACAGGCTCCAACACCGAGGTGGGAGGCTCATTTACCAAACGACCCCTATTTACCATTTGCCCCAGTGAATACTGGCCCAATAAGCATCTGTTGCCAACGCAAACATTAACCAATCAACTGACACCTACCAAATATGGCCTGAGTATATGCTATACTCGGGGAAACAAACATATAGCCTGCCTCTAGTGTTGCAGGGGTGAGACCACGCCCAGGTAGGCTGTTTACCTGGACTCAGTGGCGCCAGGATCCCCCCTGCTGCCTCCAGAAAGGAGGGGGAACAAAGGAGGGTTAACACATAGAGAAATACATCCTACCCAAATGTTTGGGGCACAATCCTGATCATAAGCATCCTTCACTACACCATGTAACTCTTTCAGCTGAGTTTTGTGAAGAGTCAGCAGAGACAGCAGTAACATGGAGACAGTTACAAATCTGGCAGCAGAAGAGAGCTATTTGGTCTTACAAAGACTGTCCTGGGTCTTACTCTCATCCTGTGTGTTGTAGTTTGTTTGTTTATTTATTTATTGCTCCTTGCTGATGTGTGTTCTAAGAAAAAAGGGGGGGGGGGAGTTCATATATATAAATGGATATACTCATTAATGTGGTCATGAATCATACAGATAAATGTTCAGTGCTACACCATACTGTATCAATGCATGACTGGAAGACATAAAAGCATAGAATCATTTTGATTGGAGAAGACCTTGAAGACCATTGAGTGCAAACATCAACCCAACACCACCATGGCCATTAAACCATGTCCTGAAGTGCAATGTCCACACATTTCTTGGATGCCTCTAGGGATGGCCACCCAGAGAGGTTGTGATGACAACCAACACAGGACTTGTATGCTCTGCTGCTTGTTTTCCTGTTCATACCAGTTTATTTTCTCTCTCTCAAGTTCAAAGTATAACCCTGAAGAGTCATGTCACTGAATATGTGTTTTGTTCAGCCTTGTGATTATCTCATTTCTCTCTGCCACTGTTCCTGCTAGTTAAGCCAAACAAAGACCTACTGTACCTTGACAGCAGGACCATCTGGAGTTCATTCTTGTGATTATTTTCAGACACACAGAGTCCTCCTCTGGAAAATAGATATTTTAAGGCCTCACAGAGCACATTCATTAGTTTGTTGTGAAACAAATGTTTCACATCATTCTAAAAATGATATTTTTGTCATCATAAGTCATCAATCCTGATATAGAAAGAGTGTGAGTGTGTGCATGTGTGTGCATGGTATAGACATCCAATTACATGCCTGCCCACCTGCAAGCTAGGAATTACAGTCAGGGAAGACTGATTTTTATTGTAATAGCTTAGGGAGTGTCTTTTTAATTGCAACTCTTTTGCCAATTCTGTGAAGGAATTGCATCTGGCAAAGGGAATTACAGACATTCAGACTGTGAAAGGGATTGCAGTACAAATGCATTAACATCAAGCCTTATTTACACCTAGATCCACATTCTGATTGCATATGTTATAAACGAGCAGAGAACACAGTGCTGCAGTTTTTATGGGGATGCACAGAAAGCAGATATTACCCTGGCAGAGTCTGGAAATTGATGTACCAGATGTAATCACATGCTTTTCTGGCTGACACTCATGAAATGTAGGCTTGCTAGGTTTGATTTCAAAAAGTAACCAAGCAACTTAGAAGCCCATGATCAAAAGGGTGATAAAAAACACATTTGCAAGGAAAGTGGGATAGCTAGTGAGATTTACAAAGCCTGGGAATGAGTAAGGAACCCATTTCACTGTTGCTTTTCAATACCTAAATTGTTCAAATAGTTGATCTCTAGTAGGTGGCTATCTGCATATTTAGATGCTTGAATATCTTTGAAAGAAAACAACATCAGGAGTTCAGTGCATTAGAATGAGAAAAGAGTTACTTTCCCCTTAGAAGTTTTTGATAGTTACCTCTCATCCTTATTTACTCATTTATGAAGAACTACCCCTAGGAACTGGACTGCTGGGATCCATTTTGCTTGGTGTTAGACATTTCCACTGTAGGTTTCAGCATCAGTATTTAGTCGCCTCTCCAATGGACAGTAAAAAGAACTAGCAAGACATTATTTATTTGACCTCTATTAGGTATACCTAAATATGAGGTGAGTCATGCTTAGAGGTGCTTCTTGCTCTTCAGCTCTCTACTGACAAAATCAAGAGAAGCATCTCACATGTATTAAAGATGCAACATCAAGAGAAGCACAACTAGCAGATCCAAGGAAATTATTGCTATTTCTGCCTTGATGGCAATGAGTTCAGTTCAAGAGGGATGGGGAGAAAGTGGAGAGGGTCCAGAAAGGACCAGAAAGTCCAGAATAGTCCAGATTAGTCAAGGGAGGTTGTGGGAGATGACCTTATTTAGCCTGGGGAAGGGAAAACTAAGGAGAGCTACAGGAGACCTGACAGCTAATCTAAAGATGGCAGCACTAAACTCTTCTCTCCAGTGGCTGATGAGGTAAGAAGGGATGACAGACACAAATGACAATGTGAGAGGTTCACAATGGACTTGAGCAAAATACTTTTCAGAGAAGGGATTGTTTATCAAAAGAACAAGGTGTCCAGAGGGGTGGGAAAAAAATCTTTGTTCTTGGAAGTGTTCAAGAGTTGCTTAGACAGAGTCCTGTCTGACCTGGCCTGGAGATGAGTTAGTTCCACTTTGGGGGAAGGTTGGCTTGGAGACGTACAGGACTTGTTACCAATATGACAGACTGAAGGAGTTGGGGCTGTACAGTCTGCAGAAGAGAAGGCTCCGAGGTGACCTAATTGTCGCCTTCCAGTATCTGAAGGGGGCCTACAGGAAGGCAGGGGAAGGACTTCTCAGGATATCAGGTAGTGATAGGACTAGGGGGAATGGAATGAAGCTGGAGGTGGGGAGATTCAGGCTGGATGTGAGGAGGAGGTTCTTCACCATGAGAGTGGTGAAACCCTGGAATGGGTTGTCCAGGGAGGTGGTCGAGGCCCCGTCCCTGGGGGTGTTTAAGAGCAGGCTGGCTGAGGCTCTGTCCAGCCTGATCTAGTGTGAGGTGTCCCTGCCCATGGCAGGGGGGTTGGAACTAGATGATCCTTGTGGTCCCTTCCAACCCTGAATGAAACTATGAAACTATGAAACTATTTCTAAAGGAGGTATCCTTTGTAGAATACTAAGGGAACAAAATCCTACACTATGTCAGTCTGCCAAATAGTCTAAATTTAGTGGTGTTTGTGACTTTTCTTAAATGCTTATACTAATTTTGTCTTTGTATCTTTATTTGCTCCTGACAATACACAGTTGATCATTTGCATTTTCAAATCTCCTTTCACCCAAGGGAACATTCTTCTTTCAACCCACTGATGATTTGGCTCATGAAGACACTAAATAGAGATTCCCTTATTTGCTTTTGCCTCTTGCAACAAGCAGAAATGCAGGGGTGGCTCTGACCTTAGGACAGGTTGGTCCATCCCTACCAGAACTTTATCAACCTCATTGGCATCTTTATTCTATTTTAGTTGTGATATACAGTGGTCGCATAATGCAATATGAACCCTTTTTTGTACCCAGATGGAGTTGTGTGGCAGTTTCAGGCTTTGCCTTTAAAAGTTAGCTGCAGATTCTGAGCAGAAAAGTGGAAAACTATGAACAATTCACAATTGAGTGTAAAAAGGAAAACAAAAGATTATTCTAAACGAATTTCATTGGACAGAAAATCTGGTATAGAAGCAAGTATTCTATACACATCTCACACATTTTACCTTCATTCCTTTCCTCCTTCTCTGGCTGCTTGGCTGTTCTGCTCAGCTGGGGAGGATTTAATCACTGCTAGCTGACCTTGCAGATAAGGACTAACATTCCTCTTAACATCTCTCTTCTTCTAATTATAGGGGGAAAGGAGGTGGCTTTGGGGGGAGTGGAGGAGCTTCCCTGCTTTCTCTGTGATCCCAGAGGGGATTTGCAGAGGGGAACAGGGGGGTTTCCATGCTGTTTTCTGATTGTAAATACCTGTATAATATTGTAAATACTGTATATTTGTACATATTCATTACATTACATTGTAGAGTGTAGTTTTTGCTTTGTAAATACAGCTTCCGTTTGCTTCCAATTGAGTTGGTCGTGCTTTAGTTAACGTGAAGGGAAACTCCAACCCACCACAAGCTTCCATATGGAAACTTGTTAAAACATGTAACAACTTTCCATACCTTTCTTTTTTTTCCTTTTATCTTCTTTTTTTTTTACCTAGCACCAAGAGGTGAGAAGTAGTTCTTACTATTCACACACTTGTATGGCAGACCTCTGCAGGCTGTCCCCAAGCTTGCAGAGATGCGTATGTGTCAGCTTGGACTAAGTGTGATAAGTAATGTGTAGGAGAAAACTTAAAAGTCACTTACATGGCAATGGATTTTTTTATGGAAACTTTTCTGCTTTTTGAGTTATAAAAACTAAATATTTTAATCTTCTTGTTATTGATTTGATAATTGCAACCTGCACCAATTAAGAAAATATTTTCTGAAGCCTCCCTTGCATAATGGAATGGAATGGAATGGAATAGAATGGAATGGAATGGAATGGAATAGAATAGAATAGAATAGAATAGAATAGAATAGAATAGAATAGAATAGAATAGAATAGAATAGAATAGAATGGAATAGACCAGGTTGGAAGAGACCTTCAAGATCATCAAGTCCAACCTATCATCCAACACCACCTAATCAACTAAACCATGCAACCAAGCACCCCATCAAGTCTCCTCCTGAACACCTCCCATGATGGTGACTCCACCACCTCCCCGGGCAGCCCATTCCAATGGGCAATCACTCTCTCTGTGTAGAATTTCTTCCTAACCTCCAGCCTAAACCTCCCCTGGCACAGCTTGAGACTGTGTCCTCTTGTTCTGGTGCTTTAGTATATGCACACTTATTTCACCTACTGTGAAATGTCATGTTGATTCCCACCAGTCAAAATGCATTAGAGCTGCCACCAGAGAAATCTAAAAACCAGACTCCTTTTTCAGCTGATCAAGATCCAGAAATAAAAGGTCTTCAAACACTGAGGATATATTTGCAAGGCTTGATCTTCTAAGCTTTGTTACAGATGCTTAGATAAATATAAAACTCTGGAATCTTTTTCTTCACTATTATGAGTAGCTATGCAGTGTCTGGCAAAGTAGTAGCTATGCAAAGTTTGAGGTGTGTGTATGGAAGCTGAATAGAAATGTCACACTGAAAAGAAGAACAGCTAAAATGGAAGTTCCTCAGATGCTAAATATTTCATTTCTACTCATGAGGATAGCTTTAGTGCTCATCATTTAAAGTTATTCCATCTCTGAGGTCATGGTAATTTTGGAAGTACAGGAGCTTGGGAGCTCAGGAGCTTTCTGCTCGTGTTCTAAAATAAAATGTCTTTGTGAAAAATAAAGATCAAGCTAAAACAAACCCTATAGGAAAGACTAGGTAGTAAAAAGTTGATGGAGTGAAAACACATGAGGCAAGAAAGACTAAGTACAAAAGGTAATATTGTTTTACAGTTCTTCCTGTCCTTGACTCTCTTTTCCACAATTTTAGTACTTCACTTGAACTAAAGAAGCAGGATGCTCAGGAATTGATCACTGGGAATCTCTAGGGTCTATAGCCCCGTTCCATGAGTGATGCTTTGTGTCACACACTGGAGCAGGAGGTGAGCAATCTTTCTTTCCACATCTTCCACCAGTCCCCATACACTTAGTAGAGCCATGGTTTTGGGAAATAGGAGTGAACACTTATAGTTTTAATACACTTCGAGGACATATGAAATGTTCTCACAATGTGGCATGTCTCACAGAGCGGCCAAAAAAAATAAGGACCCTTAAATATGGTGCACAAACCACTGCAGAGTGACATAGTTTGAGTGAATGATTCCATAAGCTAAATATCTTGAGACTCCATCGACAAGTGGAAACAGAAACAAGTTTCCAAGGCCATTTGCAGCTTGTTTCAAATAAAACATGGAGAGTGGAGTAAATCTTCCTAACCCTGTCATTCTGTCCCTCTAGTGAAAAGATGTACTGAGTCTCAGGGCAGTTAATTTGTCAGCCAAAGTCCCTGTCTGCTTTAATTCTTTTGTGCTGAATTGTGATCAGCAGAGCCACAATTTTAGAACACCATGTTGTTTACAAGGAAAAATGTTGTTCGCTGTGCTCAGGACTGCAATGCCATCTGCCATTTCAGTTTATGTAGATAACCAGAGCCACACAACTTCATTATGGGAAATGTTTTCTGGTTTGGTTTTATCGCTGTGTTATGACAGCACAGTAGCATGAATGAGACAGAGATCCCGGTATGACTTGGAAAACACCTTGTAAGAGGCAGGACTCTCAAACTGGTATCTCAATAAATATCCAGGCATATATTGCACAATAAATACTAGATGCATTTTTCAGCTGTGGTACCAGAAAGCAGTCTTGTTCCTTTTGTGCTGAAGCAGACTAGACCTCAGGAGAGTAGAGGTCTGTCCTCTGGAGAACACCACGGTCTCTGGCTGCTTCCCAGCCCTAGCATGGTCCAGCGTGAATGACTCACTCTCATCAGACAGCTGAGGAGCAATGCAGGCATAAATCCTGGCTCCACTGAAATCACTGGCAGGTTGAAGGAAGAGTTTCTAATTGACACCACTACATCCAGATTTTCACACCATCTAATTTTCAGACACTCTTGGTTACACAGGCTGAACTCAGTACTGCTGTAAACAGAGGTGACTCACACAGACAGAAAGGAAATCAGCATCACTTCTGAATTTTGCTTTTGGATATTCCCAGTTCCAAAAAGCATATTTACTAGAGAGTTTGAGAATTTTATCTCCCACGAGGCAGACACTAATATATAGCATGAATTAATCCATAAAGCAATTATACCTTTACTTCTGTAAGCCACCATAGGGAAGTATGTGTGAGAGAATGTATGAGTATGTACCTCCACCAGCTAGATACCTATATTTAGCATGACAGCCAGAAAAATCAATTTGTATGCAATGACCACCTCATATCTCCTAAATTCATGAAAGTTCTAAGGCTGAGGATTCATATTGATTTTTTAATACTATTTTAGGCTTTATTCCTGGGAATTTATTTCAGCAGTCATTTAATACTATATATCAGCAAAGCGGAGTAAAATCTACTCAAGTAGTACTTTAACACAAATTAGCTCTAATATTTCTCCTTGATTAAGTATGACAGATAATGCAGTTTTACTGTTTGCCACCATGAAAGGGAGGCACCATACCATTACAGGCTTTATGAATTACAAGAAATGAGAAAATGCCATTAATTCCCCGTCTTCTGGTTGATTAATACATGGAGTTTTGCACAGAATCAAATGGAATGATGAAAAGTTGCATTTTATATGATTCTGGTCATGGTGTTATGGTTAAAATATGCAAGCTGTAACATGCTGTGGTACCCTAGAGAACATAGGGGTGGCAAGGGGGTCAGCAATCATAGACTAGTAATTTGGAGGGGACCTCAATAATCATCTGGCCCACCCTTTCTTGGCAAAAGCACATTCTAGACAAGATGGCCCAGCACTGTGTTCAGCTGAAGCAGAGGTCCCAGGCTCAAGAGATGCCAGGGGAGGTTTAGGCTGGATGCTAGGAAGAAGTTCTTCATTGGAATGGGCTGCCCAGGGAGGTGGTGGAGTCACCATCACTGAAGGTGTTTAGGAAGAGACTGGATAGGATGCTGGGTGCCATGGTTTAGTTGATTAGATAGTGTTGGATGATAGGTTGGGCTTGATGATTTCTAAGGTCTTCCAACCTGGTTAAGTCTATTCTATTCTATTCTATTCTATTCTATTCTATTCTATTCTATTCTATTCTATTCTATTCTATTCTATTCTATTCTATTCTACTCTACTCTACTCTACTCTACTCTACTCTACTCTATTCTAATATTCTTTTTTATAAGAAGTACTGCAACCCCATGACAATATTTATCATAGCTAATCAAGATGTTCCCTCTGAATTTCCAAAGGGAATAATAATTCAGTGTTAGAATCTGAAGCCTAATGATTGCAGCTCTGATATAAAACCAAATTTGAGCATTTTTTTATTGTATATATATATATATAAAAAACTATATATATAACTATATAAATATATATATATATATATAATGCTTCTAAAGAGACCAAAAGAGATCTCTTAGTGGATTCTTATTAGGTTCTGAAAATGAAGTGGGTTTAGAGTGTTTCAATGTGCACTAGCCAAAAGTAAGCAACATTGTTTTAAGACTGCAGGATAATCTGAAGGCCTAGTAAGACCCTAATTGCATTTCTCTATGTAAAATCTTTTTTTAAAGTAAATAAAAAAATAAATTGAAGTCCACTTGGTTGGTGTGTCATTCCAGGGGCACAAAGGATGGACTTGATCTGGTCATACCTAGAGATCTGAGGTGTAGCAATCTCCACCTCAGACAGCCGCACTGAGTTTCTGCAGTGTTTGAAGGAGGACTTCATGGAAAGAATCTAAGCATGAATTGCTCTAGATTGTCTTGTGTCTCTACCAACTATAAATTGGACATCAAGTAGCTAGTTCAGATGGAGATACCTGAAGTCTGGTGAGACTGATCCTTCCTGCAAGATCTGCAGGTGCCTTGGTTATTATCACTGAAAGTCTGTTACTGCCTTACCTAGAAATTCAGTTCTGTTAGTGGTCAATATTGAGTACTCCTAATCCTGGGCTGAATTCATGCTAGGTATGCAATTCAATAGAGAGGCACTCAAATTTAGATAACTACATGTGCATCACTATAAACAACCGAGATCTAGTCAATAGCAGAGCCCAGAGGATAATTCAATCATCCCCTAGAAAGAAGAGGTGTAATGGTTGCCTACTCATGGGTGTTGAGTACTGATAGGTATCTCCTTAAGCACTGAGGAGTACCTTTCTGAACCTCCAGCTGCCATTTCTGAAATCAAGGCCTCCCTGATGTCTTGTACCTTGTCCATGAATCCTGCACAGCCATTTTAGTTACTTGAGGGAATTGCATGGGCCCTCTCAACCAGTAGTGTTTAAGTCAATGAATTCCAATCATAGATGTCTATGGTGAACTGAACTGTACAGGGTGATAACTAATCTGTGAGAATGATGTTTTAACTTTCCCTTGATCTTTTGTGGTCTTAATTTTAAATACTATCACAAAAGGTGTGGATCATCCACTGCTTAGGTTTTGTCTTTCCACCAAACCCCCTTTAGTATCATTCTGCCTTTGTGTACACTTAATTTGTCCCAGGGTGGAGTAAACCAGGAACAGCATAAAATGGCTTCAGTAAGGATGTATCAAATCATTGAGTAAGTGGCTAATCACCTTTGAGTAAGCACAGCAAAAGGCCACTTCCCTCCCAGGACTGGTAGCAGAGATGTCATTAAGAGGTTGAACAGCTTCCTAAAAGATCCAGTGATCCATTGTAATTTCTGACACCTTTATGTACACACTGAAGTGACCTTTTTTCCCTTCAAAAAGTGCCTAGCTGAACAAAACATGAAGGGCTAGATGCAGGAATTATTAGGTGACATTTAGTGTGTCGTGCAGCAGGTCAGACTAGATAATCATAATGGCTCCATCTGTCTTTAACAGTCTCTGAAACCTATGAGCAGCTCTTGGATAAGAATCAGATTGAAATATACAGATGGTTGTGAGCAGGAGTTACTCTCTGACCTTCAGCTCTGTGTGAGCCATGCATCAGAGTTATGGCAAAACTCATCACAGTACAAGACTAAAAGCTTGGAGTGGGACAAGACACCATGTCTTGATTAAATCAGCAGAAAAGCTATAAATTACCTGCTTCCCTCCAGAAAATGAACTATTGGGGTTTGGGTTTGGGTTTTGTTGGATTTAGTTTGGTTTTTTTGTTTGTGGGTGTAGGGGTGGTTTTTTTTGGTTGGTTGGTTGGTTGTGGGGGTTTTTGGTTTGGGTTGGGTTTTTCTTCTGTTGGTTTATTTTGGTTTTTTTTCTGTGGGGTTTTGTGGTTTTTTGGGGGCCCAGGTCTGTTACTAAGTATATTGCAACCGATACAAAAACTATTTCCTTCTTTTTGAGTTCTTGTTTCATTACAGGTGAGAAACTGGAAGCACTGGAATCCGATACCATCTGCCTAGAGACAGCTCTTTACTGCACTACTGAGTGAAATGTCACCTCCTATCAGTTCACACATCAACCTCAGCTAAAAGAGAACTCCCTCACTAAGAAGCTGTTCATGCATTTACCTATGTATTCAAGTTTTATCTTTCCTGAGAAAGTTAATAGTGTTGCAAAATGCATTACACAGAATCACGGAATCATAGAATCATAGAACGGTAGGGGCTGGATGGGACCTCTGGAGATCATTTAGTCCAACCCCTCTGCTAAGGCAGGTTCACCTAGATCAGGTTGCACAGGAATGCATCCAGGCAAGTTTTGAATGTCCCCAGAGAACATGACTCCACCACCTCTCTGGGCAGCCTGTTCCAGTGCTCTGTTACTCCCAAAGTAAAGACATTTTTCCTTAAGTTCAGGTGAAGTCTCCTGTACTCCAGTTTTCATCCATTGCTCCTTGTCTGGCCACCACTGAAATGATCCCAGCCTCATCTTCATGATTTCCAACCTTAAGGTAATTACATGAATTTAGAATTATATAATTACATGTATTGTATATGCATAATATGCACAATAATATGCATTATATAATTATATGTATTTAGCATTTATAAGATCCCCTCTCAGTAGTCATTTTTCCAAGCTAAAGGCCTCAGGTCATTCAGTCTCTCCTCTCAAGAGAGCTGCTCCAGTCCCCTAATCATCTTTGTGGCCCTCTGCTGGACCCTCTCCAGCAGCTCCCTGTTAGGCTGGGGAGCCCAGAACTGGATGCAGCACTCCTAGTGCAGCCTCTCCAGGGCAGAGCAGACTGGTAGGAGAACCTCCCTCAACCTGCTGGCCACGATCTTCTTAATGTACCCCAGAATGCCATTTGCCTTCTTGGCCACAAGGGCACATTACTAGTTCATGATTATCTTATTGTCAACCAGCACTCCCATGTCTTTCTCCAGAGACCTGCTTGCCAGCAGATCAACCCCTAACCTGTACTATATTCCTCCGCAGGTGCAGGAATACACTTGTCCTTGTTGAATTTCATGAGTTCACCTCTTCCCAGCTCTCCAGCCTGACCAGAACTCACTGAATGGCAGCACAGCCTCCTGGGGTGTCAGCCACTCTTCCCAGTTTTGTATCATAAGTAAACTTGCTGAGGGTACACTCTATTCCGTCATCCAGGCCATTGATGAATACGTTGAGTAAGACTGGACCCAGTACTGATCCCTGGGGAACACTAGTCACAGGCCTGCAACTAGACCCTGCACCATTGATCACAGCCCATTATATTCATAAAAGTCAGTCTATGAAATGACACTGATATGCAAACTGATTTCCACATAATACAATCCTCCTTCCCATGATTATTTCCATTAATCTTGTTACAGTCCCTAAGAACCTAGCAATGATTCAAGAACTCACAGTGCACAGGATGCAAAGTTTCTCCAAGGCACTCAGAACTAGCAACAGCCAATGGAGGATGCAAAAAAGCTTGGTAAATAGGAAGAAGAATTGATCATGGCTGTGACCAGATGGCTAGAGCACATTAGTAGCCAGTGTGAAGCTACTGTGGGCCTAAGGGGAGACAAGAGATTATGAAGGCATAAGACAAGGATGCTGGAGGCGCACTACTTTACTACCCATGACTGCCCCCAAATGCAAAGGACAACAGGGATAAATATATGAAAACATAACAAAACTTGAAAGGTTACCAGGTGAGGAAAGGATGCTTGCAGCAGGGGAAGTTCTGATGATAACTGAGATAGAGTGCAGAATTGAGCTTTCAACACGAGGGTGAATGCAGTCCATTAAAGGAGTCAGAAAACAAGATAAGTAGATGGATTTGCAGTTGTAGTGCAAATAAGTCTGTCAAGGATCTTAAAAAGAATGTCATTGTCAACAATAGGAAAATTATCTCAATTTTTAACTCTGTGGTGACTGAGTGCTGACAGGCATGACAGTACTTAGCAGAGCACAGGAAAAGGAAGGATGATGACAGAGCAGAAAGATGGAAATTGCCCAAAGGAATTTCAGTTACCCAGAAAACCTTGACACAACCAACAAAACATCACAGCATCCAAACACTGATCCTTTTCCATTGATCTCTTCCTAAATCCTCGGACTTCTCTTTCTTCTATTTATAGTTATGCTGGGAGCACAAAACTAGCATAAACAAAAATATCATAAGCAGACCTGTATCATAGCCACAGTCTGAATCCCCATCTGTTAGTTTACCCCTTGAGTTTTACAAGAAGGAGGAAATGTGCCTGAAACAACCTTGTTCTGAGTCCTTCTCAAGTTTCGAAGTATTCTGTCTCTCCCTAGAGACGTGACTCACAACAAACAAGGCATTTTTAAGGAAAACATGCTATGTTCATGGCTAATTCTTTGCCATGGATGAGAGTCTCCAAAGACAGAGCTTACATCTACCTCTCAAATCTGTCCCAGAGCAGCTGAAGATCTGACTTGTTGCTCTAATTTGTGCATTCTCATGCATTTCTGTGATGGGTTATGCCCATCCGGGCAGCAGGGGTGGGGGGAGGGCTTGTGAGGGCATTGCCCTCCCTGCACAGTGTTCTCTCCCTGGGGAATTAAGTGAGTCTGTTCCACTCCCCCTCCCTGTCCAGCAAGCCTATAAAAAGGAGGACACTGCAGCCATTAGTTCTCTTGGCCCCTGCCTTTGCCTGGATGAGAAGACTGCTGGCTCCCTGCTTCTCTGCCACGTGGTCAGGCCTGATTCTTCTCCCTGCTACCAAAGAGGCTGGTTTTGTATTCTTATTTTTTCCCCATCCATCTTTGTGAACCCTTCCTGTTATTGTTTTATATCTATATCTATATCTATATCTATATCTATATCTATATCTATATCTATATCTATATCTATATCTATATCTAAGAAAATTCTTTACCTCTCTACTTCCAAGCCAACTCCAAATTATTTCTTGGTGGATTTGCTCCTTCTCTTTCTTTTCCTCTTTATTGGGAAAGAGGAGGGGGGAGCAGGGGGGAGAGGGGGTGGGATTCTCAGCCTTGTCCCTATCTGAGCTCTTAAACCCTGGTTAAGGCTCAAACCACCGCAGCTTCTCTTGGAATTAAATCTTTTGCATTCAGCATAGTTCCATTGCTCCCTTGTTTGCTCTGCACTTATTTTAGATTCATTTTACCAGCATACTTTGATTTCCTGAAGTTTATTTTGTCATAGCATAATGTCTTCTTTCTTCCAGGCTGTCTTCCAAACACTGTTTGTTGAAACTGGCTCCTCAATTTTAATTAAAGGAACCTTTTGTTTGGCCCATAAATTAAAATGCTCTGAGTTCTTTTTGTTGTTTTTTTTTTTCCTGTCCACTTCAAGGCTTCAAGCCAAACATGGAGTGCTGAATACAGTCCAGATATATCCTCTCTTTACTCATGGCTTGAATTTCTCCCCCAAGAGACAGAACTACTGCCAGCAATGTGTCTTCCAGAGTCCTGTAGCCTCCTGCTGGAATACCTGCAGTCATCTCCAGGATGACTGACCTCATGGCAGGGCAATTACATCAATGAGAATACATCAGCATATTAACTGAGTGACAATATGAGCTTCACTGTCCTTCTCTTGAACTCCTGGGCAGAAAGACAGGAGTGGATGTGCACTGTCACACACTTCCATAAGTTGAGTTGAAGTTGTGTTAAACACCTGGTCCTGCTCCTGAGTTTTAAAAACTTCCTAAGCACCTTGATTTGAAAGGAAAATGGTGACAAAAATGCCTCCCCTCCTCTTTTCATCCCTCTCTGTTGGGCATCTAGCTGTGTGAAAATAGTTCCACAAGGAAGATATAACCAGCTCTAAGATCAAACCAGAAGCACACACAGTATAGCTACCCAACTGAACATCAGGAGCTCACCACCACCCTACAGCATCCTAGCACCTTTGCTGGCTGCATAAGCACCACATTATAGGTAGTAGAGTTGGTTTATGAAGCCCCAGGGCACATCATAGATGGTGCCAAGTCTCACTGTTTCACATTTTTAATTTCTTGAGCATTTTATACCTTCCCATGATGGGCTTTTCTTCGTGAACACTTGAGCTGGCAGCAATGCCACCTCAACCACCCTAACTCTGTGCCAGTGGTGTCACCTTTGCATCTTTTCTGGCTCTGCTCTGTGGGTGTCTTGTGGCTCCTCCTGATCACTGTGCAAATACCCTCAGCAGCCTGAGTTGTGCCTATGCAGCTGTCAAGGCTGTCAAGCTGTCAAGGAAGGATGTTGACTTGCTGGAACGAGTCCAGAGAAGGGCAACGAAGTTAGTGAGGGGCTTGGAACACAAGCCCTATGAGGAGAGACTGAGGGAGCTGGGGCTGCTTAGCCTGGAGAAGAGGAGACTCAGGGGTGACCTTATTGCTCTCTACAACTACCTGAAGGGAGGTTGTAAACAGGCAGAGGTTGGTCTCTTCTCCCAGGCAGCCACCACCAGAACAAGAGGACATAGTCTCAGGCTGCACCAGGGGAGGTTCAGGCTGGAGGTCAGGAGGAAGTTTTACACAGAGAGAGTGATTGCCCATTGGAATAGACTGCCCGGGGAGGTGGTGGAGTCGCTGTCACTGGAGGTGTTCAGGAGGAGACTTGACAGGGTGCTTGGTTACATGGGTTATTTGATTAGGTGGTGTTGGATGATAGGTTGGATGAGATGATCTTGAAGGTCTCTTCCAACCTGTTTTATTCTAAGGCTGTATCAGAACTGGACTTCAGGGTCTTGGGCCAAGGTGACTGGCCCTGGGTTGGGACAAGGAGGTAACAGCCAGAGTTGTAGACAGAGGTTTGCATCTTCAGTTTTGCAAGATATATTTACAACAATAAGCTCAAGACAAGGAAAGAAACACTGTAGTTTGTGGTTGAGTCAAAACCTGGGTCTTCTATATGAAAGAGTAATACTTAGTGTTTATTTTATCAAATAACTGTTTACATCCTGCCATAAGGAGGGCAATGGGATCTGCTATCAGAGTAAGTTTCAAGAATCCTCAGTCTAAGTTTTCATCAGACCCAAGCCAGTATCCCTTCTCCTTGCTCTCTTTCTTCTCTGTTTCTAAAGCTCTGCCATTTAATACAGAATGTCAGATTCCCTAGTAGCACTGTAAACTTCAGCGACCCTGCAACAGAAAGCAGGTTGACCCAGTTTATAGAATATGAACTTGGTTTGGCAGTCAGTGCCAACTAAGCAAACGTTAATGCTTTGTGGGATGAGCAAGAACCCAGACCAGGAAAGGACCTGAGGAAGAGAATCACAGAATCAGAGAATGTTTTGGGTTGGAAAGAACCATTAAGGATCAGCTAGTCTAATGCCCCTGCAGTGAACATGGACATCAAGTTGCTCAGAAGTCTGTTCAACCTGGCTTTGAATGTATCCAGGGCTGGGGCATCTACCATCTCTCTGAACAACCTGCTCCAGTGTTTTGCTGCCCTCATAAGAAAAATAATAAAATTCTTCCTCATATCTAGTCTAAATCTACCTACTTTTAGTTAAAACCACTACCCCTTGTCCTGTGTTAACAGGCCCTGCTAAAAGGACTGTCCCCATCTTCCACACAGACCCTAAGAAGGATGGCTGAGAAGGATGGTTGCATGAAACAGCTGGCAAGTGTCACATTGATTGTCTGTGTGAGGTCCCACCAGTGAAGTCCATGAGCATCGATGAGTCACACCTAAACACACCAGGCATTGCAATTAATTTTCTCCTTAGCAATCTTAGTGTGACTTTAAAACTCAGCATGCTGGAAATGATACCTCCCAAGAAAGTTTTGAGCCTATCAGTCACTGGTCTGCCTCAAGATCAGCAGATGTTCACTGAACTTTCCCAGCATTCTCCTTCTCCATGCAGTATTATCCTAGGCTAGGGCAAAGCAGCTTCTGTTTCCACAAAACCCTCAGTGTCAGATATTCACAATGATATTCACAAGATTTGTACAGATATTTCTACATCCCTTTAGGATGAATCCATTCTTTCCTCCAAGAGACTCTTCTCTACCAAGTTCTGCCTAGGACTGAATGGAAAAAAAAAACCAGAAACAACTGGCTGCAGAAGTCCAGTGTTTAAATAAGCAAAATAATGTCCATTGAAAAGAATAAGTTGAATTGCTGTAAAATAAAATGGATGCAATAAAATGCTCTCTGCACATACTCATACATATATGGACACAAATATAAATCACAGGATTGCTGAGTTTGGAAGGAACCTTTGGATTTTTTCTAGTCCAACCCCTGTACTCACAGTATGGTCACCTAGAACAGGCTGCTCAGGTGATCGTCTGTCCAGGCTTTGAGTATCTCCAAGGATGGAGACCCTATAATCTCTCTGGGCAATCTGTTCTTGTGTTAAACCACTCTCACACACACACACAAATTAAATGGAATGTCTTGTGTTTCAGTTTGTGCCCATTGCCTCTTGACCTGCTACTTGGCATCACCAAGAAATCTGGCTCTGTCTTCTTAACTGATGCCTTCCATCAGTCAGTTGTTCATATTGATAAGACTGCCCTGAGCTTACTCTTCTCTAGGCTGAAAAGTCTCAGCTCTCTTAGACCCTGTTTGCACTAATCTCTTACTTTTGGGGTGCTTCACTGAACTTGCTCCAGTGTGGCACAGCTGGGAGCCTAGCACTGAACCCAGCACTGCAGATGTGCTTCATGAATTCTGAGCAGAGAGGAAGGATCGCCTTCCTTAACATAGCGATGATGCTGTTCCCAGTGCAGTCCAACCTTCTGACTTACCAAACAGTCCTCCCACTTATGTGTTTTCTGCAAATTTCTTGAAGTTGTGCTCTGTCCCATTCTAGAAGCCATTAATGAAGACGTTAAACCATGTTGGCCCCAGTACCAGTCTCTCTCATACAGAGCTGGTTACTGGCTGCCAGCTGGACTTCATGCTACTGATTGCAATCTCTCTGAGCTCAACAGTTCAGCCAGTTTTCAGTGCCCTTCACTGTTCATTTCTCTAGCCCATGCTTCATCAGTTTGTCAATGAGAATGTTATGGGAGAGAGTGTCAAAAGCCTTGCTAAAATGAAAATAAACAACGTTCATTGATCTCTCTTCATCTGTGGAGCAAGTCGTGTCCCTGTATTAGGCTAGCAGGCTGGTTAAGCCCGATTTCCCCTTTGTAAATCCATGCTGACTACCTCCAGTACATACATAAATTAAACATGCACATTTATATATATGATACAAACAATCAAAATGTACCTAGGCCTTAGACAAACCAAACAAATAAATAAACAACAAACAAACAAAACCCACCAACAAAACAAACCAGTCAACAAGGTGGTAGAACAAGGGGGAAAAAATTAGCAAACCAATGAGTCTAAATAAATATAAAGTATGTCAGTATCCAGAATATCATATTCTAACTTACCCATTTAAAGGAGATACCACATGTGAACAGCGGGCTGGATTCAAAGGCTAGTGCCAGCAGAAGGATCCAGACACAGGTAATAGCTCTCCAGGACAGGCCTTACTCAGATGTCACTGGCAACAGCTTTGCACAAGCAGCTGTCTGGGCTTTCAGTTTGCGCTGCTATTTGTAGTGTTATTGGTCTTTTCTTGGCAGGTATTAACTTTGGTTTCAAGATAATGAATTCTCTAGATAGTGCCAGCAGTTGATACCAGCCTGCCTTTGTTCTGGTACAAATGCATGTGCTGATTAATATTTGAGCATCTCTTTGAAAATTGGAAGTGTTATACAGCTGCAAAAAGAGACTCAGCTTTTAATGCCTCAAGATTCAATCAGAAGTTACTTCATTTCTTATTATTGCTCTTCCTCAAATGCTTGGAAGGTTCCTTCACTCTTTGGATTTTACAAGATTAGTGACTTCTCCAGGATTTTCACTTGGTATCAACCTCCAGGTGCTCTCTGCGGTTTGATCACAGATGAGGGCACCTGAGTTGGTCACTCAGCTGCACATCTGCTGTTTTGGCTGCCAGTCTACTTCTCTTGCTGTTTTCTCATTTCCAAACTGCATGCAAATTGTCATCCATTTGGTTATGTTCATGCCTTCCTTTACAGACCATACAAGGATATGTAGGCTCAAAAGTTTTGTGCCTGTCATTTGTCATTATCAGTATCAGAGCAGACACTGTTATCTAGGAGTGTCCTGAACACTATTTCAGTTTGACCCCAAACCAAAAACCACTCTAAACCAGTTTGCCAGTTTGTGGTGATGAGGAAGGTCCAAGATCAAGCTAGGAAGTCAATCTGCAGGTCACCATCAGGTGTAGGGATTGCCAAGTATCTCTTTGGGGGACAGGCCAAGGCTACACCAGGACACAGGCTTGATTATGAGCAAGGATTGGTGGAGTCCATGGCCAAGCAGGACAGGACTGTGGGAGCTGTAGACCAGCTCAGCTGCAGCATCACTGGGGCAGGGACTGTCAGCCTCAAGCAGGTGGCATGGGCCCCAGGCATGGTGCAGAAACCCTGAAGAGAGGATCAGGACCACCAAGACCTAAGAGCACAGTCACAGCCCTAACATACACTTCTCTAGACAATCCTGCTGGGCTGTGCTTTCTCTTTCCAAAATATCATGATAATCACTTCATGGTAATAAGTTTAATTAAGTAAATTAGGCAAAATTAGAGGAGTACCTTAAGTGGTAGGAAAAAATCATTTGCCTCATTCTACTGCCTGAGGACTCTTAAATGAGCAAGTAAGTAAATGCAGCTGACAGTGTTTGCAAGAAGGGAAGACATGAAGAATGCTGATGAGTGCATCAATAATTGCATTTCCATTCAGTCCTTCCAAGAGAAGGGAATGCTGTGAGTGAGCAATTTTTGTTTTACAGACCAAGACCTTGCTGTCATCAAAGACCAGCAGAGAAATGCACTGCCTTTTAACAGCCACCCAGCCTGCCTGTGAGTTTGCGGGAGTGGAACAGACTTTTGCTCAAACATGGCACTAGGGGGGTGTATAAACCCGTTTGCACCAGGGAAGAGTACTCACAGGGCAGATTTTGCACCAAGACAGACAGCCTGGATGATTTGCATGTTTGTGTTGTTTGTGGGGTTTTGGTTGGTTGGTTGGTTTGTTTGGTTTTTGGTTTCGTTTTTTTAATCTGAGTTAGAATGGTGTCAAAGTGAAGTTTTCGTCTCTTCTCCCAGATGGCCAACACCAGAACAAGAGGACATAGTCTCAAGCCACACCAGGGGAGGTTTAGGCTGGATGTTAGGAAGAAGTTCTTCATAGAAAGAGGGATTTGCCATTGGAATGTGCTGCCCAGGGAGGTGGTGGAGTCCTCATCACTGGAGGTGTTTAGGAAGAGACTGGATGGGGTGCTTGGTGCCATGGTTTAGTTGATTAGATGGTGTTGGTTGATAGGTTGGACTTGATGATCTCAAAAGTCTTTTCCAACATGGTTAATTCTATTCTACTGTACTCTACTGTACTCTATTCTATTCTATTTTGCTAACCAGTTGGATTGTGCATCACTTTTGCTAAGTTTTGTAAAGCTTTTGTTGGCCTAACTATCAAGGCTTTTCTGGACTGAACCTCTGCTGTTGAACACATCAGCCACATACCAATTTAGTGTCATCTGCAAATTTGCTAAGGGTGCAATTTTTGCATTGCCCAGGATATATTATTAGACAATGTTTTGTTATCATTCAGATCTCTGAAGCTATTGAGCAGTATGAGCTTTGGCAATAGTTCCCTAGCTGCTCCATTTGTTACTGGCTCCCAGAGGGATATTATCCTTTTCACAGCAGTCTCACTGAGATTATACTTTGTGCTGGGACACGGCCATAACAGATGTGAGACCTGAAACAGAGAGACAGAGGATCCACACCCCACTTTGGACTTCAGCAATATATTGAAAAAATAGAATAGAATAGAATAGAATAGAATAGAATAGAATAGAATAGAATAGAATAGAATAGAATAGAATAGAATAGAATAGAATAGAATTAACCAGGTTGGAAAAGACCTTCGAGATCATTGAGTCCAACCTATCATCCAACATCATCTAATCAACTAAACCATGGCACCAAATGCCTCATCCAGTCTCCTCTTAAACACCTCCAGTGATGGTAACTCTATCACCTTCCCAGGCAGCCCATTCCAATGGCCAATCACTCTTTAGGTTAAAGCAACCACCTTTCTGTGTTTAGGAAGATGCTTAGAAGCTTTGGCCTGGATTGCTCAGGTTTGGAGAATGAGGAGGAGGTTTCTCCTTGTTACAGTAAGGGAAGACCAACAAAAAGACCCCAAAACCCCACAATGATAAACTCTAAGGGGTCCAGTTCAGGTGCCTGGAGTGTTCTAACAGTGAGTGTTCTATCTAGGGTAATTTAACATCTTTGGCTATCTGTCAGTGCAGGTAGGAAATACCTTAATCACATGCATAAAGGTGTCTGGGAACAATATAATAAGTATTCTAGCAGGATTTCAGGAGGGGAAAGAATACAAATAGGAATTAAGGTGAGATTCAGTCTGGAAAAATACAGGCTAAACATAGCAAAAGTAAGCTAAGAAAGAAAAATAGCAGCTGCTGGCCACTCAGTATCTAATAAAAGGTAACAGATGGCCTAAGAATATTTGAGTGACCTCAGGACAGTTAGATGGATTAGCAGACCATCTAAAGTCTCTCCTACCTGCATACTGCTGTGATCCTTTTTACTCCTCCATTTATTTCTTCTTCCTGTCTCCTTCTCTCTCCAGATGTTTTCTGTTGGGGGAAAAAAAAAAAAAAAGGGAAAAAAGGGAAGGATTCTGTCTTAGCCAGCTGACATCACACCTTTTACAAGACTGGTGTGAGCCCTGGACCAGACAGAAAGCTAAAAGCAGCAGATAAGCAGTTCAGCGCTTTATGTCAGCACGTAAAAGAGAGTGCAAAATCTCTATTTTTCAAATAGCAAAATTAGAAAGAAACAGCATGAGAGAAGAAAGCTTCCTTATATAATGACTATCTTCTTCTTGAAGCTTTTGTGCATGTTTGCCTCCTTTTGCCTTGAAGGAAGCAGAATACTACAGCAAAATCAGCTCGTTTCTCCAAAAAGTCTAGCGATTTCTAGCCTTAGTGCTGTCAAAAAAATATAGTCAAATAGGGGCATTCTTTTCTCTTACAAAAACTTCCTTGAGCTGAAGGTGAAAAAGGAACACTGAGGGAGGTATGTAAATCATCAATTAAATGAATCTGGTTTTATTTTTATGTATCTGTAATAAAAGATTTGCAGAACTCCGATCGTGTGGTCACACTGTCTCTCCCTACTGGAAATACTGAAGAATTCCTTATGCTGTCAGGAATGATGTGAATTGTTTTTCCCTTCATGCAGCTGTATACATTAGCTGACTCCTTAGGGTCCCTTCCATCTCATACTCTATCAACAGCCCCGGCTGAGGTAACTGGGATTGTTGAGTCTGGAGAAAAACAGGCTAAGGGGAGACTTTATTACTCTCTACAGCTACCTGAAAGAATGGCGTAGTGAGGTGGACGTAGGTCTCTTCTCACTAGTAACAAGTAACAGGATAAGAGGTTCATACTGAATATAAGAAGAAACTTCTTCTCTGTAGGGGTTCTTCAACACTGGAACAGGCTCCTCAGGGAGGTGGCTGAATCACATTTACATAGATGTAGACATGATTTAGCACCAGACTTGGTGGAGTTTAGAGAACGATTGGACTTGATAATCTTAAAGGTCTTTTCCAACTGAAATGATTCTGTGATTCTGTATTCAAGGACTGAGCGTCTTGTACTCAACCCCCAAGCTTTGTTTCTCTGTTTAATGCAAGATAATGATGGGGCTGTGTTTTTACATTTGCCTCTTTACTCTGTTAAAACCAGAGCTAAACTGATCCCTGCAGGTAGCTTCTTATACATTCAGAAATAGCAGCTACTAGGCAAGGGGGGTAAAGAAAAGGGAGGAGGAATTTCCAACTTTTGATAAATGTGAAGTAGCATCCCAGAAATTTAAGTTACACAATTCTGCTGGGAAAGAAGAGCCATGAATGGGAGCAGAAGCTGTGGGGAGAAGGTGCTGTGAAGTGGCAGGTAGTTTCTGATGGTGTCAGACCTGAAATGAGTAATGACATGGTGATACTGGCATGCCCAATGTATCTGACCATGTCTGCCTGTCCTCTTACTGGCCAAGGAAAGAACACACCTGCTCCCAGTCTCAGTTGAACTCAACCTTCACAGAATGGTCTGGACAAGCTGATCTGGGTGGCTGTACTGTTCCAGCTGTCATCAGCAAACACAGGGCTGCCCAGTACATACCCCAGATGATGCCCATAATGGGATCTACTCATCTTGCCATTCTTTTAATAGAATTATAGAAACACAGAATCACAGCATTATTTGGGTTGGAAGGGACTTTCAAATGTCATTTTGTCCAATCCTTCTGTGGTGAGCAGGGACATCTTAAACTACATTATGTAGCTCAGAGCCCCATCCAGCCTGACCCTTCCTGGTTTTGGTTCTCTTTTCACTGCTTGTGCCTCTCTTCGCGGATTTCAGCCTCCCTCCAGTTACACAGATTGCTTCTGAAGCCCTTTCAGGTTCTGCCACATCCACCCTGAAACCTGGTATTTTTGATTCATTTACCAGAGTAGTGTTTGCCTTGCATGGCACTGCTGACATGACCATCTTGTGGCACTGCTGCTGGTCTTGCCCAGCTCTACTTCCCAAGGGACTCAAATACCCTTCCAATGAACTGCAGAATCTGCTTTTTTTCTCACATAACCACTGTTTGCCACCTGTGTGGCCTGGACATCACTCTTGTCTCTGTCCTTCCCGTCACTTCCTTGCTTTGGTTTGGGTTATCAGTTTGTTGTTTCACATGAAGGAGCTGCATTTTATCCCTGCATGATTTCTGCATTCCACTCTTTGTGTTTAATGAATTTGTTTTCCCTGTATGAATGTCAGGAGCTAGCAACTGTAAAATAAAGCTGTAGATTTGGGTTTAAGGAGTAACAATGGGAGTCTGAATGGAGAAGATGAAGGGACTAGGGTCAGCCTCGGAGAAGAAAGGGTTTAAGTGCAAGGATTTGTTTCTGAAATTGTACTGAATGAAAGGGTCTCCCCTGGGTACATACTGACTGAAAAGGCTGGGTATTTTTAACCTGACCTTCACAAATAAGCAAACAGGCTCATGGAGGTTCAGTGAAAAATTCTTTTGCTCTTCTTTCCCACTCATTAAGTGTTGGATTAAGTATCCTGCAGATTTGCAGGCATCAAAACTAATAATTCTTCACAGCATTAAGAGGATACTATGTATAGATTTTACGAGACTTTAGGGAAATTAATAAATTGAAGCTTTTGAAACTGGCTTTCTATCCAAAACGTATGAGATCTATGAAATTGAATATGGTTGTGCCTGCATTTTACATTGGAAAGAACCAAAGCAGGAATACTGCAAATGATGTATCCAAGGTTTCTGAAAAGAGAGGTTTGTGCACAGAGCACCTGGGCCCTAGCTTCAGTTTCATCCTCTCTTGTAGGACCCACCTTTCTCTCCAGTTATGCAATACATAACTGGATAGAAACACATACAGGAGCCATGATCCTCCTCTTCCTTCCATAGACCATAAGCAGTCTGACACTTGCAGATCTGGGCAAAGAGGTGGCAGACAATTCCCTTGTCTTAGAGCACACTGATTCATGTGATGAGAAAAAGGACAAAGAAGATGCTGAGAAAAATAAAAGTCAGTAACAGGTATGTGGCACCCCAGAACATTTCATTGTCTGATGTGTAGACGTTTCGCTGACAGGTATCATGCTGTCTTTGTAAAAGGCACCACGAGGAGGCAGCTTTGCTAAACAGTGACTAGAAGCTTTCTCCCTTTCTTCAAGGTTCACAAAGCATGTCCTCATCCAGCAACCATGCACAGGACTATCCATGAGCAGTACAGCTTGTCTCCCAGGAATGGGAGGTGCCACAGTGTCCATGCACACCCTGTGTCTGGTACGCGTAGATCTGGGCATGACTGTCAGAAGATAACAGCACGCAGCTCCTCAAAAATGTTGGACAGGCTGCCAGCTGGTGACAACCTGGATGCCACTGAAATCAGCAAAGCTCAATGACAAGATTCCTGCTCAGCTCATTTCGGCAATACTCTCATTTTCTGTGCCTTTATTTTATGATATTAGAGATACTGATGGCCTCACTGGAAGTCTTGACTCCTGAGACATTAAAAGCTAAAGTAGACAATGTGCTTGAGACTAAATCTGGACAAATGCAATCTGAGCACAACTAAATCTATTAGTGAAAGGCTGTGGCTAAGAAAATCAAAACAAATGAATTTGCTAAATACTTTTTCCTCAGGTATTCCAATGCAATAGTCTCATGATTAAGTCTGAAAGTTCCCCAGGCACAACAGTAAAAAGAGGGAACAAAGGAAATCTTAAACAAAATTAAACATTTCACTGAGGAGGAGACAAGTAATTTGGTTAAACTACAGTTATTATTTGCCTGCTTCAGTTTTTAATTTCAGCAAGAAAATAAAAGAAGGAAAATAATCACTTGGATTTGACTGAAAGTACTGGTAATGAATATAGAGTGGAATTAAGCAGGTTGGAAAAGACATTTGAGATCATCGAGTCCAAATTATCACCCAACACCATCTCATCAACTAAACCATGGTGCCAAGTGCCTCATCAAGTCTCTTTTTAAACACCCCCAGTGGTGGTGACTTCCACCACCTTCCTGGGCAGCACATACCAATGGCAAATCACTCTTTCTATGAAGAACTTCCTAAACCTCCCCTGATGCAGCTTGAGACTGTGTCCTCTTGTTCTGGTGCTGATTGCCTGGGAGAAGAGACCAACCCCCACCTGGCTACAATCTCCCTTTAGGTAGTTGTAGACAACAGTAAAGTCTCCCCTGAGCCTCCTCTTCTCCAGGTTAAGCAACCCCAGCTCTCTCAGCCTCTCCTCATAGGGCTTGTGCTCCAAACCCCTCCCCAGCTTTGTTGCCCTTCTTTGGACATGTTCCAGCAACTCAACATCTTTCCTAAACTGAGGGGCCCAGAACTGGACACAGGAATCAAGGTAATATAAGATTGAATAATACACTGTGTGGGGAAACCCATAGCCAGACTAACTCTGCAGTATCAGCCTGGCCAGAAAGCGGTGCTCAGACCATGAACTGGGCTAGAGTTCAAACATACACCCTACTTTCACAGATCAACCAATCTTTTAAGTGGACTGTACTCAGGAATACCAATTCTTGATACAGACCACAGGAAGAACTAGTTTTAATGATTAAATTACTCACTCATAGTAGACACCCATCCCTCAGACTCTTGTCTGTATTTGATTTCAGAAACCTTTTTAGTGGAATTTTCCCATTTCTAAAACAATATTGCAAAGAATGGAGAATAAAAAAGAGGAATAGCGCAGCACTTCACCATGTATCAGGAAAGAGGGTTTTGGTAAAGTGAAAGCATGTTAATTTCCTTACTGTTGCAATTATCAGATTGCTGTAATGCATAATACTCAGCTATATCCCAGTTTAATTGCTATTTTTATGTTTAAATTTCTTTCTGTATGCATAAAATACTGAAAGGCCTCCTGGTTGTACTCAATATCTTCACACCAATGCTCTGCATGTACATTGAGCGATGCTCACATGAAGCAATGCTGGGTTACGCTTTCCAGCTGCCACCATGTTTCATGCAAGGGAAATGAGATTCCTTTTTTAATTTAATCTCAGTTCTGTTTAATTAAAGTCTTAGGAATTGTTTTGGGTTTGAAAAATTTGTTAAATAGAGGGGTTTTGAGCAAATAATTCACTGTGAGTTTGAATTCTGGACAAGATATTCTAGGCTATGAATAAATTTGTAAGAGCTGCCAGGACCAGAATGTTAAAGAGCTGGCTGACACGGATGACAAAGATCTTCCTTATTTCTCCCTTGGAAGAGCTGTAAAAGGAAGGAGTTTGTGGTTCTTCTCAGAGTATCTCTGCAATCATCCTGTATGCATCTGGTTTTGGAGGAAAACTAATGGAAGAACTGTTTATACTTTTTACTCTTCATACTTTCCCCTTTGCATTATTACTGACTGATTTTCCTTCCTTCTGACTAAGAGTATTTGGTCTAGGAACTCGGTTAAGAACACTGTGATGTTGGAAAGCTTCACAAAAATCACTCCTAACTGCAGATATCTCTGACTTTGGAGCATTCAGTGTGAGAGATCTAGAGCAGGAAAATTTGCAGAGCATTCCAACTCTGAGAATCCAGTTCATTGTCACACATTTTAAAAGCACCAGAAAGGGTTGGCTAGTCAATCTGGAGTTCATAACCAGGGATCAAATACCTAAGCAGATGGAGAAACAAATACAGGGAATCAGTGGGTAGACTTACAGGGAAAGAGGGAATGGAGAAGAGGAACAAGCCATTTCTCATCAGGGAAAGAGGGAATGGAGAAGAGGAACAAGCCATTTCTCATGAGAAATATTTCACTAAATGAAAACTGAAGGCATTATACATTACTCTTTAACCAGAGGAGCAGTGACACACAGAAAGGTAGAAAAGTGCAAATTGGATTACAAAACTAGGCTCAGTAGGCTAAAAAAGAGATGCAAACTTCAAAGTCACTGACAAGTAGTTAGGTCTGGAGGAACTAAATGCATATAGACAGAATATATACATAGACAGAATTTGGCTTCCAGAGCAATGCTTGCATCCATCTTGAACAGAAAAAAAGCATCAAATCATCCTGTATCTGAGGAGATGGAAGGAATTTCAAATCAGGACTTGAACTCCAGGACATGCTCTGCATACCAGATCTGCAGCTCATGCATATTCTACTCTCTGGTACTTCCAGAACAGATTATTAATTTTCCTTTTTCTTTCTGCAAACAACCCTTCTCAAATTCTTCTTTGTACTTTTGCAGTCTTTGTCTTCATTATTTGCTTTTCAAATCACTACCTACTTAAAAATACATTAATGGTCTATATGTCCATTCAGGAATCTTGTGTACTTGGACTCCTGGCTTCCCATTTTCTGAATATCTCCTCTAGCAACTGCCTACTTCAGCTGGCAGCCCATGTTCATGGAAGTTAGGCGCAGGCAACACATGCTGTTTTGGCTGCAGGTATCTGAAAAGAGTACTGCTCTTGATCAACCTTGAACTGCTCATCAGCTCTCTCCATGGAAGTTGCAATTACCTTAGAACAGCATAAATGCCTGAACAATTACTTCTTCTGCTTCCCTTATTAGAAGGATGGGTTTTATAAACCTGCACAGCAGTGTTTAAGGTAAATCAGGTTCTTTCAGCAGAAACCACTTCAGGAGCAGCAAAACAAGATGCCACCAGATCTGAAGGGAGAGCAAGCCTCTGTTAAGGAGGCTATTGAAGGCAATCAGGGGCAGCAGATGGTAGGTTAAGAAAATTCCTATATTTCACCCTGTTTGACTTGTAACTGGTCCTTATATTTTACCTTAAAGGCATGAAATAAATACAGAAAGGTCATAGCATGTCCAGTATTTTTATATATCTTTGTCCTGTTTATTTGCTTGCCTCAGGTTTCCACAAGCAATAAAAAGTGAAAGCATCTATTTTATCTCATTTTTGTCCATGTTTTAGACCGTAAGATTTTTGAGACAACAAGTTTTTAACGTGGCCTTGAGGAAGCTTTCATGCAATGCCATTCCAAATTGTGGCAGTACCTGTAGGCAATGCTGTGCTGTAGTACCAATAAGGAATACTATTTCTTAATTACATGGAAGCATTCTTTAGTACTCTATTTCCATTTTAAGAGAGTTTCTGTATAGCATGTTCCAACAAGCAGGATTAGAAATAGAAAAAGAAAGGACCTGCTGAGCCCAAATTCCGTTTAAAATAGAACAGTCACGTAAGTGAGATTCACATTACAGTGCTCTTTAACAATTGTTTGTTGCCTGGAACAGCTTCCACAGCATTAAAATCTGGCACTGCATTTTAGCAATTAGGTTTATCCCTAAGCAAACCACCACACTCTTGTTATGCTGGGTAGCAAGGGTCAGAATTGGAAAGTAAACAGAATAAAAGAAGTTTATTAAACAATAACAGTTTTGGGAGGGAAAACCAGAAAACCAATTGTAAACCTGATGTCATCCAGTTAGAAAACATTATGAATAAATAATGTGCCAGAATTAGCTTCCTAGGAAGTTCACTCACAAACACAATCCCCTCAAATTCCCATTGCTTTTTGTTCATTTGTTTGTTATTATTAAGTAAATGCTCTTTAATATCTTTGTTGATGATCTGGATGAGGACATTGTGTCCATCATCAGTAAGTTTGCAGATGACACCAAGCTGGGGGCAGGTGTTGATCTGTTAGAGGGTAGGAGAGCTCTGCAGAGGGACCTTGACAGGCTGGATAGATGGGCAGAGTCCAACAGCATGAGATTTAACACATCCAAGTGCCCAGTTTTACACATTGGTCACAACAACCCCATGCAGGCTGGGGTCAGAGTGGCTGGAGATCAGCCAGGCAGAGAGGGACCTGGAGGTACTGGTTGATAGCCAGCTGAAAATGAGCCTACAGGGTGCCCAGGTGGCCAAGAAGGCCAATGGCATCTTGGCCTGAATCAGGAACAGTTCTGCCCCTGTACACTGCACTGGTTAGGCCACAGCTTGAGTCCTGTGTCCAGTTCTGGGCCCTCAGTTTAGGAAAGATGTGGACTTGCTGGAACGTGTCCAGAGAAGGGCAACAAAGCTGGTGAGGGGTTTGGAGCACAAGCCCTATGAGGAGAGGCTGAGGGAGCTGGGGTTGCCTTGCCTGGAGAAGAGGAGGCTCAGAGGAGACCTTATTGCCAGCTACAACTACCTGAATGGAGGCTGTAGACAGGCAGGGGTTGGTCTCTTCTCCCAGGCAACCAGCACCAGAACAAGAGGACACAGTCTCAAGCTGTGCCAGGGGAGGTTTAGACTGGATGTTAGAAAGAAATTCTTCATAGAGAGAATGATTGGCCATTTGAATGGTCTGCCTGGGGAGGTGGTGGAGTCACCATCATTGGAGGTGTTTAGGAAGAGACTGGATGGGGTGCTTGGTGCCATGGTTTAGTTGATTAGATAGTGTTGGATGATGGGTTGGATGCGATGATCTTGAAGATCTCTTCCAACCTGGTTTTGTCTATTCTATTCTATTCTATTCTATTCTATTCTATTCTATTCTATTCCATTCCATTCTAATTTTGGAAACAGTATTTTTTTTTATTGTTCTGAATCATGTTATGTGTTAATTTTTTGACAATCTTCTAAACTTTCAGGAGTGCACTCTGAAAAATACATTGCCAGCCAAAACAACCATACATATAAAATCCCTTCACTTCCAGTATGCATTCTATTTTTTATTAAAAGTAATTTTGTTTCAAACTGTGTTGGGGCAGCTATTTTCTTTTAGTGTCATTCTTGCCACCATTTGCTTGATCCCCTCTTTCCCCACCTCTCTGTACATTTCAGCTCTAGTTTTGTGCCAGGCCTATGATTTTATTGTGTTAATATTTTGTGAAGCACCATCAGCCCGGGGAAGAGGCAGCTCAGAGGAGACGTTATTGCTCTCTACAACTACCTGAAGGGAGGTTGTAGACAGGTGGGGACTGGTCACTTCTCCCAGGCAACCAGCACCAGAACAAGAGGACACAGTCTCAAGTTGCACCAGGGGAGGTTTAGGCTGGGTGTTAGGAAGAAGTTCTTCACAGAGTGATTGGCCATTGGAATGGGCTGCCCAGGGAGGTGGTGGAGTCACCATCCCTCGAGGTGTTCAAGAGGAGATGGGACGTGGCACTTGGTGCCATGGTCTAGTCATGAGGTCTGTGGTGACAGGTTGGACTCAATGATCCTCGAGGTCTCTTCCAACTTTAGCGATACTGTGATACTGTGATCATCTAATGCCAACTTTAAAATACTTGCAAACACTGACATTAAAACATGCAAAAAAACTTATTTAATGGCTATTTATTAACTTAAAATCCATTTTGTGTTCATTCATGATTGCCAAATATATTTGAGATCTCTAACCCTTTCTCAATGCAATTGAATTTGGTCAACAAACTCAAATTTTTATAAAGAAACTTTCCATGCATACCTTCAATGCACACAAAGTGCACATGCTATGGCCAAATAAACCCATTTCTTTAGGAAATTAACTCAAAAAGCAGTGTTCTCATTGACACTCAAGTACCTGGAGAATGGGCTTGTTCTATTTCATTTAAAAAGTTCATGGCTTTTTCTAATTTTTTTAGTTCCAAGTTTTTGCAGGAAACAAAAATAAAAATAAACCAAACCAGAACAAAAATAATAAAGAGCTGCTGGTATTTGTTTTGTGCTGTGGCAGTGTGAGCATACACAGACTTGATGGCTGAAATGGTTTCTAGGCTACGTTTCCAGGGGCTTCTTTTAATGATCACAGTCAGAATTGATTCCCTTCAATTACAACACACAGTAAATTATATGCAAGACAAATTAAATGCTCCCTTACCACCTCTGTTAGGAATAGTTTCTACTCTCTCAACATGTAAACATCTTGTAACCACAGTGGGGAGTGCAGAGTTATCATAACTGGGTAAATTACATTTCCCACAGCTTGGGGGTCAGCTAAAAGTAGATAGCTCACACAATTCTCCCCACAAGAACATGACATCGAAGCAGTCAGAGTGGTCTTGAATGACTTCACACAGCAATATTGGGCCATGAAATTCTCCTGGACCAGTAAGGGGCATAATAATCTCCTGCTGGACTGACATGGCAAGAGCTTTGACTTGCCTACCCACCCTTTAATGAAGTTTGGGTGGTGGACTGGATACCAATACATTTGTTAAAATACACTGCTCTTCCCCCAGTAGATCAGTTCTGCTTTCCTTTCTTCTCCCTTCTCTGCTTGCCTTCCCACCCTCAGCAAGTGGATACCCTACAATTCTGTTCTTCCTACTTGGAAGTTAAATACACTGCTTGACTTGGATTTTGACTCCATGTATGACCTAGAAACACGTTGTTCCTGGTCTTGGAGGAGAATACCCTTGAATATTAAAAAGCTTTCTTGGGCCCCGATTCCCTCTAGGGCTTTATCCCATGGTATCCCCCCAGCAAACCTCTGAGGAGGCTAAAGTCTGCTCTTCTGAAGTCCAGGGTATTGAGCTTGCTCCTCACTCTCCTTGTTGCCCTAAAGATACTGAACTCCACCATTTTGTGGTCACTGCAGCTAAAGCTTCCCTTGAGTTTCACATTCCCCAGCAACCCCTCCTTTTTAGTGAGAACAAGATCCAGCATAACACTTTTCCTCATTGATTCTTCAATCATTTGAGAAAGAAATTGTCATCAATACATTCCAGGAACCTCCTGGGTTGCTTCCACTTTGCTGTGTTGCCCCTCCAACAGGTGTTCAAAGCCAGGTTGTGGTGGGGCTTTGTTATCACCCATTATAACTATGCAAACCCAGGGAAAGGGTTGTAGCTTTTTCTGAACTCATTTATGCACTTGCCGGGTAGAAGGAAAGCCCAAGGGTCTTTAAATGACAATTTATTGTCACAGTTTAACATACCTCCATTCCTAGATCCCCAGAGGCTAAAAATATGCCAGATGGATGCTAAGTGAGAATATTCTCAGAGGTATAATGTGAGACTTAGCACCACAAAATTGACAAGCTGAGGCTCCCAGAGAAGTGGCTGGAAACATAATCTGTAGTGTTCTAAGCCATACTTAATATCCTGTTTGCTCTTCCCATATATCCATCTCAAACCCCATTAGACTAATCTTTTAGTAGAACTGTAGGTACTGCTGTCAAATTTTCCCATTTCATGAGCAGGCTTTTGATTATTAAGTGTGCATTTCTGTGTTGTCCTTTCAGGTTGCCAAATAGAAGCAAGGGTTTAGCGATCATTTTCCTCCTAACCTAGCTGCTCTGACAGCATCTCCCTTGTGGCATGTCTTGCATTCTGAGTTTTCTAAAGGATTTTAAGGCCTGTGTGACATGGTTCTTTGCCATGTCTTCCACAACTTTTTCATCTTCTCTCCTGTTAAAGTTTCTTGGCTTTTGTCCTCACTTACTGAGCATGGTTTCCGAAATTAAAAGTGCTTGCAGCTGCTCTTTTCATGTTTGTGTTCCTATGCTTCACCGGTCTGCTGCAATCTTTTCTGTGCTGCCAGTATGTAGGTCAGCATCACTTTTGCTCAAGCTGCTGTTAGCAAATGAGCTGGGCCCAAGTGTAGGTTGCTCTGATGAACTGGTTGTCTCTTTTGCCAACAATTATTCTGCCTCTTATTAATTCTTCTTTTAACATTCTGTATATGCAATGTTCAGCAAAACTGATCTGCAGTAATAAAAGCTTCAGCTGTTTGCCCTTGTTCTTGGCACCTCCTAGCAAATTTGGCCTTTTCATGTATTGTATTTTGCTTGTCTGTGACATTGACTTCAGAAGTCTCTTTTTGCCTCTTTCATTCCATCTTTCTTTTTCTTTCTCTAATGTGAGACACAGGCAAGCAGCCGCAGCAGGAGTAGCCAGGGCAAGTATCAAGGCATCTATGTTATATTCTAATAATTTTCCAAGTGAACTCCTGCAATTTTCAGCTCCAGGAGTATTTATGTTGCTGAAATCAATATTCTTTAAAAGGGCCATTTGCTGTTCAGGTTTCACTTCATACATTTACCCTCTTTTGTAATCCACATCAAAAATAGAGTCTTTGTGCCTACACTGGTCGAGTCTAGGAGTTTCTGGTGCAGACTGGCCATCTCCCTTCTGTGCACTAGCAAGATTAATAGACATTTCACAAACCTTTGTGGACATACAACACAGGATGCTCTACACTCAGTGTTTATCTACAGACCAAATTATGTTTCATTATGCTCTGCAAAAAAACCCAACCATACCAAAACTACACATTCAGACACTATTTACTGTAGATTTTGTGGCCTTCTTTTCCTGTTAATGGTTCTCAAGTGCTGTGATCAGGATGTTTGGCATAGAAGGCCTTCTTGCAAAAAGGGTTCAAGGAACTCACCAACACTTAAACAAGTGTAGACACCCTGGAAGTAATACTGCTACAAAAATCTGAAGAACACAGAGGAAATTCTTGCCTGGGATGTTTTCCTGAGCCTCAAGTCTGACCACAGCTACAGACAAACTTCTGTCCCCCTTGACAAAAGGAAGAAACAACTTTATTCCAGAAGTTCAGTACCCATTCATAGCACTGCAGCACAAAACATGAAATGAGCAGCAATAAATTTACAATTTCCACACTTGTAGGGCATGACTTGGGAGATCTATAATGAGCTAGCTCCTCACCTATAGGTCCAACAGATGCTCTCCCAGGAACTCACAATAGCAGAGGAGAAGTCATCATCTTGGCGGCCATCTGGCAAAGCCAGGTAGATTGGACTAATGACGGGGCTAGGAAAATCCACATCCTTCAGAGCATCAAACCATACATGAGGTGGCTTTCCCACCTCAGAGTTCCCAGGAAAAGTGAGCATATTAATTTTTATTGTTTCTCTTCCAGGATAATGCTAATTTACATCAATTGAAAGGCTATCCATTCACTCATAACACACATCAGCATGAAACAATGATGGGTGGCATGACTAGCTACACTTGCACAGTTCACAGAGCCAATGTCTTCTGCACCTTGAGAGGTTTCTGACATGGAGATGCCAGCAGAAGTACAAATGTCAACCTGTAGCAGGCTCCTGTGACACTGTGTGCTTTGATCTAGCAAAATAGCACTGGTTGTGGTTGTCAGTTCTTTAATACTCCACAGCAGACTGCTGCTAGGATGTCCCTCCCTGCACGAAAGTTCAGGCTCAACTGCCAGCAAGTGCTGTGGCCTGCCTCAGCTGCCAGTCTGAACTCCTCAATGCTTGTAAGAACATTGCTTTTGCTTATTCTTTCATTCTCTCCTCAAAGTAGCCAAATGGGAGGCAACATAACTGTGTAGATTGTGAAAAGCTTCTTTATAATAGCAGGATCTAGAGTTCCATCAAGGCTATGCATGCCATAAATGTAACTAGGAGATTACAAAGTTGTACAGATTCAAAGAGCATCACCCTGAGCAGGAATGGAGGGGAAGCCCTTGTCATCCTCCCCAGCTGTATTACTTACAGATGACATAGCATGCAGTGAACGGAACCAGATTTCCATGCTGAGGCTTTCCTGGAAGAGAACCATGCATCTTCCTGGTATGTATAAAGAACTATTAGAAAAGCAGTTTTGAAAGCAACACTAACTTGTTAGTGATAACACATTCCTAGGATCAACTAATCTTCTCACTCTCTCCCTACTCCCACAGTATTTTAAGTTGGTGTATTTTTTTTCCTGAATCTGCTCTTTTCCAGATCCTTTGGTACGTTTTTTTTTTCCAGTGTAAGGCACTCTTCCATCTCCATTGTCTAGAAGAGATAAACTCACTGCTGACACCACATAAACATTAACACCTCAAAGATAATCTGTAAGCTGCAGTGATTGATTAAGTGGTCCAGTCTTCCCAGATAGGCTCCCATATCTGTCCTTGCAATTACAGAGAGCTCAGTTCTCTGTACTCCACATCCTCCACTTCTCCTGCACAGAATACAGAAGAAAGGGAGAAAGAGCATTTCTCAAGCTCCAAGTCTGACTCCCAGTTTCACCAAGGGACACAAGGCTTGTGTCCAAAACAAGGTCTCTAGAACTACTGAATTCTAAAGGCACCCATGATCAGAGCATGTAGGAACAGGATCTGCCTGCCTGACAGATGATTGTGAGATAAAATGTTCGTATTTCCTCCTCACTGTGTACTAGATCATCAGAAAAATATGTATCTCTCTGTTTAAAAAAACATTTGTCATTAAGTCTGAAGTAGAGTCTCAATAACATCTGCCTTACCTCAGCAAGCTACTACTCTCTTTGCCTGAGATGTGTCTGTGATTTGATATTGCCAGTTCAGCTGCTTTGCAAAGGCAGAAAAGCAAATACATTTTCCAGGGAGCTTAAGAAAAATCTCTAGGTTGGGCAGCAGGAGAGCATTGCAGCAGGGGGCATCTGCATCATCGCAGAAACAAAGCTTGATAAACTCATGTATGGTGACACTCTGGTGTCTGAATCTCCTGATAATAGTAGTAGCACAATGCTCCCCTTCTCCATCACCCTGATATCTTATATTTGGTGTGGATGAATATGTGTATCCAGTCAGGACTTTGTAAGGGTTCATCTGTCTAACAGCTCTGAATACTAAAGCTTTGGTGTTAGCACTTCATACACTTAGAACACATTCAAAAGAGTGACATATTAGCCATACCAACCCCCTGAATGAAGAAAACAACAAAAATCTAGGTAAACAGTTTAACATTGGGCTGAACTTTGTGGTTCCCTTTCTAAGTAGGAAGGCAAGAAGTGCACAGAGCACTGCAGGGCTTTCAGATGTGGAGCAGCCCCCTCAACCCACCTCCTGAACAAAGACCTGCTGGTGCAAGTTTCTGCCCAGGAGCCTGAAAGAAAAGCCTCCTAAGGAGTCACGCTAAGGCATCCATCTTCCCTTGCTGATACACACCTCTGACCAAAACCTTTTGCTGTTTCTCAGTCACTTTCCCTTGCAGGAAGACTCTTGACGGTAGCTGAAAAAGACAGTGACCTTAATGTGCACCACACCATGTAAGTTTTCCATGCCTTCACACTACAGCAGTTTTTTTCACTACTGTATGCATGGCTATTTTTAGCTGTATATTAATTACTAAGCAACAATGGCACTGGAGAAAGCTCCTCTGTTATTTTTGTGGGAAGCAAATGCAGCCTATTTCATTCATCAGGAAAAGAAAGCTGGCCGTGACTGTCGTGTAAGAACTGTTCATAATATTCCGATCTGTGCCATCTTTCAGTCAAGTGTGAGAGGCATTAAGAAATTAAGCCCTATAGTATAGCTACAAGGAAGGATTGTTTTAAAGAATGCTTTTATGTGCTGCTTGCCTTGCTGGTGTTTTATTAAAAGTGTATATATAAAGGATATTATCATTTTTTTTTAATGGTAAACAATAATACCAATGATCATCTACATCAGAAGCTATCTAAATCTGAACTGACTTACCTAAAAAAGGGATTTGCCACAGGATATGTAATTTCAAGACCTCAGCCTTGACTGAAAGGGATTTCCTTGATTCTTTTTCTGCTAAAATCCTTAGGTTTACAAGATTTTGCACACCCTTGTGCTTGATAAGAGCATGTGTAGTCTTCCATCAGCCATTCTATCTTTACTTTCCTTTCATCTGTCTTTACTTTCTATTCATTTTCCATACTGCCTATATGAAGCTGGTAATAACTTCTGTAGTCCTTGCTGTAATCAGAAACTATCACCAATCTAAAACAAAGCATCAAGTTCTGTGTTTCTCTGTCAGGTGCAAAAGAACAGCTGAAGCTGTATGGACACACAAAAATCCCCTGTGTGGTGGGTTTGTATTTGTCCATCTCTCTCTTTTGCATACAGTATCTCTCTTGGGATGATTTCCATGTATATGCAGCATAAACTAACTGGTAGGCTGTTTCTTCTGATATCAGGAAAGTGGAACACTGCACTTGAGTGCTTAACATTAAATAAATATGGCCTCTGGATAAACAGTTCAGAAAATGAGGCCGCCTTCTAGAGTAGTAAGTGTGGATTTACATGTCTGTTACTATAAATGGCCAGGCTTGAACATTTTAGCCCCAGTACATGAATCAGCAGATAATTTAACGGGATGGTGAATCTGTGCTTCGCTGGTACAGGAACAAATGCAATTAAAAACTCTGAGAGAGATTTGCCACAGAGCAAATATGAGATATGTCTTCAGAGGACCACTTTGTCTTCAGACTGCCATGGGAGAAAGTTAAGACTTTCCAAGATTTCATTTTAGGTTTCAGCTGGAAGGATGCATGAAGATCTAAAATTTCAAGCCAAATGTATTCTAAAAACGTAGCTTTGGATAAAGCAAACCTAACTTATTTTGATTAAATTAAAAATCAATAGTTTCCATTTTGGCCCTAGTGTGTTCGTAAAATAGAATACAGTATCACTATTTTAAAGCCATGTAGAAGCCTGGAAATTAAGTTGAAAACAACCTAGTACTGCAGAGAATTTTCACTTTATTGAATCAGCAATTTCCAATGGAAAACTCCCATCAAATAACTGCTTGATCAAGACTGCATTAAATCCAACACCAAGCAAGAAACTAAAACCCTCATGCTCAAAAGCATGTGAAGACTTGTACCTTCTACTGTGCTACTGGTTGGACAAACTACTACAGTCATGATCCAGCAACACACTAACAATGACTTTCACCCTGCTATTGTCACTGAATCCAATTATAAGCAGTCAAGATACAGTGAGATATTCTTACTTCTGCTACTGAAAACCAAGACCAAGCAGTAGGATTACTTTTACTTTTAAGCTATAAATTTAAAGCAATTGTAGTTGGACAAGTCTGATATTAATTATTGCAAAACTTTCAGTGAAACTCCTAGAGTGTATTTTAATTGGATTCTAATGTTTCATTTGACAGCTGGAGTCCCATCTGGCCTCATTTCTCACAACACAATCTATTTTGTGTTGTAATACTTCCAATATGGTTATTACTATTGTTGGTAGTGAAAAACAGTAAAGATTCTGCCTGGACGATTTCATCTAGCCTTCAAATAAAGCTGACTCAACTTCCAGATTGTTGTTGCTTGGCATATTGAAAATTATGCAGCAGTGAAAGGAACAACAAATAGCCAGAGAAAAATATGTAATTGCTTGGTACATGAATATAACCCTTAAAAACAGCTGATTCAAATGCATAGAGAAAGAAATTGCATAGAATCCCACTGTTAGTTTTCTTTAAGGTAATGACCCAGATTCACTGCCTATGACATTATTTTCCACAAGGAACCACTGTATTCAGATCATTAGAAAGACAAAGTATAGAACACAGAAATATTCAACACATTACCTGTTCCAGCAGTATTCCCCTAGCCCTACATACTAACACCAAAAGCAATTTCCCTGAACTGAGCCAGGGTAGTAAGGTTATTTACAACCCCTGCTTCATCTGAGTGTTGTGATTTGCAGCAACTGGCCAACCTCAGGAAATCATCAGTCCAAAGGACAGAAGGAGGTTTAATGCTGTGCAAGTTATTTTCCTCTCTCTGTTTAATCTACAAATGCTGCACGGTTGTTTCTACAGTACCTTGAAGTGAAGGGAGATAAAGCCACATCCATTAAAACTTAGACCTATCTGTAAAGACATATTATATGTAACAAGAGTGATGTTATTTATTTGAGAGCTCTTGGACTGGAGTAGATAATACTGATGAGAGATTAAAGACACAAAGGAGCTGAAGCGAGCTGGCCTAGTCAGCACATGTAGGTAACGATACACGCAAAACCTATTTCAAGCATCACTTGCAAGATGAAGTAGTTCCCAATATGAAGCATGTGCACATGCCAAGTCTCCCCATTTTGACCACAGAAAAACTTTTAAGACCATGTGTGACAGGTTAGGCTGTGCCTTTAAGAAAAGGACAGATGCAGAATGTTTGGGTGTAAAAAGGAAACCAAAGATTAATTCTAAACTCATTTCATTGGTCAGATGTGAGATGTACAATAGCAAATATCACTAACATTCTTTCTCTCACTCACTCCAGCTTCAGTCTGTCTGACTTTTCATTTCTTGGCCAAAGAGCATACAACTGACCCTGGAATGAAACTGATAAGATAAGAGAAACTAACTGGCTCTGGCCAGCCTGATCTAGTGTAGGGTGTCCCTGCCCATGGCAGGGGGGTTGGAACTAGATGATCCTTGTGGTCCCTTCCAACCCTGAATGAAACTATGAAACTATAATAACTTTCTCAACAACTGCTTTGAGCTAATAAATTTCCCTTAATATCCTTTTCTCTCTCTTTCTCCTTTTTCACCTAATTAACTACTAGGGGAAAGGGAAGGAGGGGGAGAGAGGTTTGGGGGGAACCTGAGGTGGGATCCTCCTCAGGAGGATCTGTGGTTGTGTTATTTCCTGTAAATTCTTGTATAATATTGTAAATACTGTATATTTTGTATATATTCATTGCAATTTCATTATTGCTTGTAAAGTACAGCTTTTCATTTGCTTCTCTGACTGGGTTAGCTGTGCTTTATTGTTGGTGCATGTGGGCTAAAGCATCACACCACTATACCAGGAGTTGCTGTGGGGGACGGTGTCAAACGCCTTGCTGAAGTCCAGGTAGACTACATTCACAGCCCTCCCCACATCCACCAGGCAGGCCACCTGATCATAGAAAGAGATCAGGTTGGTCAGGCAGGACCTGCCCTTCCTGAATGCAATTCAAAACCCAGGAGACCAGTATTCCAAATCGGAGGAGCTGGAACTGGAGACCAGAGTGTCAGTACTCATGATGATCTGTTTGCAGAGCAGCTGCAGACCCAGACAGGTTCTCAATGAACAGTGTATTTAAGAAATTGATGCCATTTATAGACAAAGTTCTGACTGAAGCAGTCAGGGGATGGATTGATGTAAAGTGTTGTAGTATCTTGCTTCCAGTAAATAGTTGAGTTTCTGAGCAAATAATACACTGTGAAGTACAGCCTGACTGCAGGCCTCACCATAGGGGCTAATATGCTCTAGCCTGTAATTACTGACTGCTGCCTATTCAGTTTGGAAGTATTCTGCTGGAGAGAAAAGTGTTTAACCCTGCATAGGTCAGGTTATCATGACTGGGCACATGTTACAATCTGGCAAGCAGTGTTTTGCCTTTCTGGGTAATTGCTTGTGCTTTGTATAGATGGTCCAGTCATGACAGTTGGGCTCCATCATCTTAGAGGTCTTTTCCAACTGAAACAATTCCATGATTCTATGATTATATGAAGTACATGTGGGTTTAGCTCCAGCAGGAGCTGCTCCCCTGTGTGAAGGATGCTGATGTTTCCAGAATCCAGAACATGCTGTCCTCCTCTTTCCTGGGATCAATAGCCAGATTGTTTGAAACACACAGAAATATTTTGCACCACACCAGAGAAGGAGGAAATGGATCTCAAAGACACTCCAGAGGAGCCCTTCTGTGTCAAACTTAAAGGTCTACACAGCCCAGTATCCTGTTTGTGACAGTGACTAGTGCAAAGAAAAGATACAAGAGCGGTACAGGGTGACATATATGAGTTTGGTCTGACCCTCCTGAGCCAAGATTTGCTAATAGAATAGAAAGGAATTTCAGTTACTTCAAATAAAATTTTGTTTCTATTATTCAGAATAAAATCTGAACTTAGATCTTAAACCTGTACTTTTGTAGATGACTGATTTCTTTCCACTTGGTAAGATGTCTAAGGGCAAAAGGCAAATAGGCTAGCTATACCTTTTTGTTGTCATCTAATTATGCTCTGTAAACATTGAGGGGTTTTCCCCCCTTTTTCATTATTGCTCTCTATCATTACTAACTACCAGCTTTGGACATGGGATTTTTCAACAGCAGATTCCTTAGAGAAGTCAGAGATGTAGCTGCTCACACAGATGGTCCTGAATTCAAACTAGAGATGCATTTTTCTTCTGTTTTTGGGATCTGATCAGAATTCAGATTAGCACCAGAAAATAATCAGATCCCTGGATATTTCCCTGTGGGTGTCTGAAGGAGGCACACAACCTGGCTGATTAACCAGACAGCCCACTGGAAACCTCTGTGAGTGAATCTTAGGGTCAAATGGCAGAAAAGCAGGCTAGCAGCAAACCTGGGAAGTGCATTTGGAACCATCACCACCTTCCTGAGAGGCTTGTAGAATCTAACCCTGTGAATCTTTTCCCATAGCAAATAAAGCACCAGGAAGAGACAGAAGGATTCCTCTTTTACCATGTTACTCCACAGAATTTATATCTTCTGTTGCTGGGTTGGCAGCTATCATTGGTAATGATTCAGGAGCATAATAAAGTCACAGACTTGCTATGTAAAAAGCAATAGTTTGTATTTTGCTTTTTATTAGAATAGTTTGTTTATCTCTGCTTCTTTTCTATTTTCAGCGCCTTTCTCTGCTTGCTTCAGCAGTGTTTATTTGCAGCCTGTGCAACAATGACAGCTGGCAATTGGGCATTTGAGCTGCTTTATGCTAAATTTTTAGTTATAAAACCCCCCAAAACCCCCTTCACCTCAAAAATCCACATCTTGAATTGACAGTCTTTGTTCTGCAGCTCTTTTGGAGGTCCAGAGACTATTTCTAGGGGGTCCAGGAAAGGAGCTGAGATAAAGGCAGCCTGCCATCAGCTCACACAGAGTCCTTGAACAGGGTCCTCACATTTCTGAGGAAAGCTGTCAAGTTGCTCATAAATCATAAAGGTTGAATTTACTGGTTTACTCTACAGACATGTGGTAGGGAATGTTAAGGAAGAAAAATGATGTAAGGCTCTCCTGCACTACTTGATGATAGGAAAGCTGTATCATACACGGGAGCATAAGGGAATCACCACAGTTATGTAGGTGAGATCAATGTCCAAGCTCACAGAGAGGATATTTCTCCTGTTCACCAGACAGACTCTGAAAAAGCCAGGCTCACTGTTCTTTTTCAGACCTATTTCCTTGAGAGAAAACACCATGAGGTCCTACCACCAGTGTTTTCTCTCAACCTCTGTTGTGCCAGAGATCAGAGGTCTGCTCCCAGTTCTAACATACTATGGACCTAATGAAGTTTTAAGAGTATCAGTGGAGTAAGTTCTTTTTTTCCCCCTCTCAGTTCTCCCTCCCTTGATTCCTCTATTTCTTTCTCCCTGCTAGTTCATCCATCATATTCCCCCTCACTCTTGATGGCAGATAATTTATCTCCTGCACTTTCACAGACAGTTCAGATAGTTCTTAGTCTTAAAGGCAGTGATTTATAAGAGCAAGTCTTCTACTCTTTATAAAAAATACAAATTAGCCAGGATTTTAAAGCTGCTCAGTAAACCAAGAGTGCAACAAAATTTGACATGTTTTGGAGAAAACTTGAAATTTTTGAACTGAATGATTGCGTTCATGTAGGATGATTCAGAATATTTCTCTAAAGTATGATCAGCATACAGACCTTCAGGGAAAAAAAACAACAGAGTGAAGAAAAAGGAAAGGAGAGTTTTATCTCTTTCACATAGCACACTATTGTACAACTTTTACTAGCCTGCCACATTTCTGTGATTGAATGTGACTGTGGAGCTCTCGATTGCTTCACTAAGGAGTAATGATTTTCACAGCCACCCCTGCTAGCTGTTATATGCAAAATTTGCAATGTCCTGAAATTGCAAAGCAGAGATAGGCCTTGGTTTTGAGTCTATGAGCTATAAAGGAATCATGGTAAATCATCCATCAGTGCTTAAGATACGTTTTCTGGGTGTGCTGTTTTTTATTTACACTCTTTGGCATTCTCTCCCTTGAAAGTCGAACAAAGAAACAAGGATTAGACAGTATTAAAACTTGGAGGGAAACATTTATTACAATGGCCAGGCTATACTGAGGAATGATTTAAAAGTCCTACTCAATGATTATTATAATTGTAGAAAATTAAAAACAAAAAACAAAGCAAAGCAAAAAACCACAAACTAAAAACCACACACGTGCACACAAAAAAAAACCATAACAACAACAAAAAAACACCCACCTTCCAAATTGCTTTTGGATGATCACAGTATCACAGTATAACTAAGGTTGGAAGAGACCTCGAGGATCATCTAGTCCATTCTATCAACACAGACCTCATGACTAGACCATGGCACCAAGTGCCATGTCCAATCTCCTCTTGAATGCCTCCAGGGATGGTGACTCCACCACCTCCCTGGGCAGCCCATTCCAATGACGAATGACTCACTCGGTGAAGAACTTTCTCCTCGCCTCAAGTCTAAACCTCCCCTGGTGCAGCTTGAGACTGTGTCTCCTTGTTCTGGTGCTGGTTGCCTGGGAGAAGAGACCAACCCCTTCCTGGCTACAACCAACTTTCAGGTAGTTGTAGAGGGCAATGAGGTCACCCCTGAGCCTCCTCGTCTCCAGGCTAAACAATCCCAGCTCCCTCAGCCACTCCTCATAGGGCTTGTGTTCAAGACCTCTCACCAGCCTTGTTGCCCTTCTCTGGACACATTACACCCATCCTGAAAGGCAGGGTGGGGAGGGCTTGTGAGAGCCTTGCTCTCCCTGGCAGGGGTTTTCCCCCTGGGGAACTGAGTTAGTCTGTTCCACTCCCCCTCCCTGTCCAGCAAGCCTATAAAAAGACACTGCAGCCATTTGCTCTCTTACTTCTGCCTCACGGGGATGAAAGAGAGTTGCTGCTGGCTTTCTGGTTCCACATGGTCAGGCCTGGTCCTCCTCCTCCCTCATACATCCACACCTCTGCAAAGGACTCCAAAGAACTGGTTTTGTATACATATTTTCCCCATCCATCCTTGTTCCTTACCCTTCCTGTTACTGTTTTATATATATTCATATCACAGTATCGCTAAGGTTGGAAGAGACCTCGAGGATCATCGAGTCCAACCTGTCACCACAGACCTCATGACTAGACCATGGCACCAAGTGCCACGTCCAATCTCCTCTTGAACACCTCCAGGAATGGTGACTCCACCACCTCCCTGGGCAGCCCATTCCAATGACTAATGACTCTCTCAGCCTCACCTCGAGCCAATGCAGAGTACAGGGGCACAATGACTTCCCTGCTCCTGCTGGCCACACTATTCCTAATGCAGGCCAGGATGCCATTGGCCCTCTTGGCCACCTCAGCACACTGCTGGCTCATGTTTAGGCAGCTATCATTCAGCACCCCCAGGCCCTCTCTGTTTGGGAGCTCTCCAGCCACTGTGACCCCAGACTGTAGCTCTGCATGGGGTTGCCTTGGCTAAAGTGCAGCACCCAGCACTTAGACTTGTTGAATGACATCCCGTTGGAATCCACCCATCTGTCCAGTTGTTCGAGGTCCCTTTGCAGAGCCCTTCTACCCTCTAACAGATCAACATCTGCTCCTAACTTGGTGTCATCTGCAAATTTGCTGATGACTGACTCAATCCCCTCATCCAGATCATCAATGAAGATATATATATATTGTTTAAAGATTTTTTTTTTTTTACCTCTCTACTTCCAAACCGACTCCAAATTATTTCTCAGTAGATTTGCTTCTTCCTTTTTTTTTTTTTTTTCCTCTCAATCGGGAAAGAGGAGGGGGGAAGCGGGGGAGGGATTCTCCATCTTGACCCCCATCTGACCTCTTAAATCCCAGTCAAGGCTCAAACCACCACAATGATGCAGAGCAGAACATTCAAATACAATTGTTGCCATCAGTTTCCTTGCACTTAAAAAGCCAAATAAGACAAACAAGATGCTTTTAATTGCCAGAGGGATGCATTAGTCATCTGCAGTAGGAAAAGGAATTAAAACGTTTTACAATCACAAAATACATAATGTCGCCATGTAAGTTGCTAGATAGAATGAGAGAATTTAACAATATCCAATGTTTTAAACATTGGGGTTTCACATTTGCTATGGAGAAGTAGTAACACCTTTGTGTTTGAGTTTGCAGCTATATTGCTCACTGCAGACCTGATTCTGTTTTCTTTTGCAATATAGAGGAAAAGCAAGGAACGTTCTTGTGGCTTGGCATTTCTGGAGTCATAGACATACTATGGGCCTGCATGAGAATTATGACACTTGACCAAAAATCCTGTTTCTCCCTTTGTGGCAAAGCTTCTCTTAAAATTTGAAAGTAGCACATGATGGTCTCCAAAATGCAAAGAGCAGCTTGTAAATCCCTTTGCATTATATTCAGAAGACTTCTTTTTGTGACATGAATGATATTTCCATAGTGCCTTTATGTAATTGTATTTTCCTGTAGATGTATTTCCTTATGCTGGTTCTCTATAAGTGGATGAAGTTTCACCTGAGCTTTTCTGTATAGGCTGGCTTCAGAGAAAATTCTAAGCCATACTGGGAAATGAAGGTGTTTTCATTCCCACCTACACATGTCTCACATGAACAGGGTCCAAAATCTAACATCAAAATAAACCATAAGTCTCTATAGGTTAAAAAATGTGCTTAGCCTTTTTCTGTAGAGTTAACTCACTTGTGGCTTTGCTGACTTTGCAGTTGAGAGGGATGGGAGTAGAAACATCTTCAGGGATAGTGGGAATCTCTGTTTTATTACTAAGCTGGAAAAGAGCAGAAAAGGCTCCACTGATCTAGACACACCGATACCCGAGAGTCACTGGGAAAGGAGTATCTTTAAAACAGAATCCCTAATTCTGGTTTGAATCACCTCGTTTTCAGCTGTGGCTTCATCCTCAGGAAGTTGATCCTAAGGCTGTGCTTCCCCTTTCAGAAAAGTACTTCTTGCTTCATTGAAAAAGCAGTCTGAGAAACTATCATAGAACAGATTTTCTTCTAAAGAATCTTCATATTGTCTGAGAGCTTCTTCAGGGATTACTGCTGGAAAAGGAGACACTGTAACAGCTTGGGTCGTATTTAGAAGCATCTATGAAATACCTTTTTAGACAGGTATTCATGAATTATCATAGTACACCAAAAAAGATATGTTGAAGTAATTTCCTAGGTCAGATTTCAATTTGTGTTCCTTTCAATATTCCTGTATTTATTTGTCATTGGCAGGGAGGTTCTTCATGCTTTCTGTATTCTGCCTTAAAGACAGGAAAGCTCATTCACCTCTCCTTGCAGACTCAAGTAGCTGATATGACATGAATGGTCATCCATGGAACATAATTGAATTCATTCTTTTTCTTAATATTTTTTTCTCAGAAGCAGCTGTTCCTATAGAAAGAAATGCAATGCCATTAGCTGTGTACAGACTAATTTGGAGGCTGGCAAGACAGCAGAGTGAAGAGTTCTAAGGCCTGTAGGGGATCTATTTTGAAAGCAGTGAGTCTTCTAGGTCTATAGTTGCCCTCTACAACTACCTGAAGGGTGGTTGTAGCCAGGAAGGGGTTGGCCTCTTCTCCCAGGCAACCAGCACCAGAACAAGGGGACGCAGTCTCAAGCTGCACCAGGGGAGGTTTAAACTCGAGGTGAGGAGGAAGTTCTTCACCGAGCGAGTCATTGGGCATTGGAACGGGTTGCCCAGGGAGGTGTTGGAGTCATCGACCCTGGAGGCGTTCAAGGGGATATTGGACAAGGCACTTGGTGCCATGGTCTAGTCATGGGGTCTGTGTTGATAGATTGGACTCAATGATCCCCGAGGTCCTTTCCAACCTAAGTGATACTGTGATACTGTGATACTGTGATATCTTTGGATTTAATCCCCCCAAGGAATTACTTGGAGGCAAATTTTTCCAGGTATTTAATATTTAAAACTCATAGAGAAGTTCTTAGTGCAACTTGTTTGATCCCAATATACCAATTTCATATCCTATAGGCTTACAGTTTCTCTTGAAAATACACTGGGTGCCTGTCTGCAACTCTGCCCTACACAACCTGGAGAATTTGTTCCTCATGCATCATTATTCAGCAGGCATGGAAAGAGTCAATAGCCTCGATCAAATGTCCCTAAACAGATGCTTGCCTCTGCCATCTACAAAGGCACTAACTGACAAACCAATAGGCAGTGTCAGAAACAGGACTGGTGGTTATATGGCATTGGAGGCAGTTAACGCCTGAAGGATGAATTCTGTCTGGCCTTTCTCTACTGAGCTTTGCAGATCACATGAGACTCACCAAGAGAAAAAAAAGTACTCATAAACTATATAATTTCACAATCCTCTGGAAAAAAAAAAAAAAAGATAAAAACTTTCCTGAAACATCTCAGGCTAAAGAAATATTTTGGAGGAAAAAAAAAACCTGAAAAACCCAGAAGTGTCATAAAGCTTCAGCTTTACTCAATCATTGAAAGAATAAGAGGTTTAATAACATGTGAATTTTTCTAGTCTCATTTCCACTGCTGCATGTTGGTGTGATGACTGCACATGATAAATAATAAATTATGCTACTGCTGCTTGAGAGTGACCTGGCTTCTCTGTCATGCACCAGGATCTTCACCGTGGTTTGCTTATAGGAAAAACAACTCAGAGACTGGGGACTGCTTCACAGAATCACAGATTCAAGTTACTCTAGAGGACTGACTCATCAGCAATGTGGTTTTGCCAGAATTGGAATTCTGATGGGCAACTCTGTGCCACTCTCCAGCTATTGCTTGTAGGTTCCTCTGGTTGTTGTAGGATTCACTGAGCATCAACTACCCCAGCCAATCTCCTCTGCATGTTCCTGGCATCAGCAATATGCCTACTTCCACAGTGTTTAAATGCCAAGTACAGTTAGAGAATAACTGTCAATGAGGAGGAGCTTATGCATTGTGATCTTCTCCACACAGCTCTCTAGCATCCCAGAGTCTGTAATTCTGCGAAGCAGGAGCTGAAGGGATGGTACAGAGCATGCAGTGTTTCCCTTTAACTGGACTCAGTAGGTGAATAGGGAAATAACAATGCAGAAGGAGGTTTCATTAAAAATCTCCCAAGCAGTTGCTCTAGCCAAGAAAGCAAACAACTTGACAAGAAACTTAAATTGCACCAACTTTTGTGATCAAAGGTTGATATTCAGCACCTTGGGACTTAATTTCAGTAAATTTGAGAGATGGTCTGTACAGAGGAGGGAAAAAAAACAAACCAAACCAAACCAAAAATAAGGAAGAAGAAAAAAGACAAGGACAGATTCCTGTCTCTGATGCAAGGTAGTCTCAGTACTACAGCCACTACAAGAAAATCTGCTTCAAAACAATAAATTATGCAGTGCTCTCTGCTTATTGTACATAATTGTAGCCAGCAGTAGTGTGATTTGAGGGAAGCACAGGCAGTATTGCTCTTTGTAAGGATCCAAATCAAAGAATTAATTAGGAAAAATGTGAACAGAAGAAAGGGGAATAGAAAAGGGAGCAAGGAAATGATCTTTGACTTTGTATATTTGTTTTTATATCTTTGACCTTTACCCTCCAGTCTGAAGTGAATCAGCTGTACAGTTCTACTGGGACAGGTTCAATAACCTTGCTGTCTTAAAGCTATATGCTTTGGAGTTGGTGTGCCATTGCCCGCTGCTTCATTCTGCAGCCAGTTCAGCTCAATCTTTGATTCACCTGCATGCAATCATCTTGAACAATCCAAACAACTGAATTCAAATAAATAAATAATAGTAATAAAATAAATAATAGTAATAAAATAAATAGTAAAAAAAATAAATAGAAATAAATAGAAATAAATAATAGTAGTAAAAAGTAGACATCTCCCTTTACCTCCATGTCCCTTAGTGCTCTGCTTTCAATGGAACACTACTACTGTTATAGCAAATTCCTGGCCAAGCTGTCAGCCCATGGCTTGGATGGGAGCACACTGTATTGGGTTAGGAACTGGCTGGGTGGCCAAGCCCAGAGAGTGGTGGTGAATGGTGCCACATCCAGCTGGCAGCCAGTCACTAGTGGTGTGCCCCAAGGATCAGTGCTGGGCCCTGTGCTCTTTAACATCTTTATTGATGATCTGGATGAGGGCTTGAGTCCATCATCAGTAAATTTGCTGACAACACCAAGCTGGGGGCAGGAGTTGGTCTGCTGGAGGGTAGAGAGGCTTTGCAGAGGGACCTCAATATGCTGGACAGATGGGCAGAGTCCAACGGCATGAGACTGAACACATCCAAGTGCCAGGTTCTGCATATTGGCCACAACAACCCCATGCAGTGCTACAGGCTGGGGTCAGAGTGGCTGGAGAGCGGCCAGGTAGAGAGGGACCTGGGGGTACTGGTCGATGGTAGGGAGGTCATTCTGCCCCTGTACACTGCACTGGTTAGGTCACACCTCGAGTACTGTGTCCAATTCTGGGCCCCTCAGTTTAGGAAGGATGCTGACTTACTGGAGCGTGTCCAGAGAAGGACAACGAAGTTGGTGGGGGGTTTGGAACACAAGCCCTATGAGGAGAGGCTGAGGGAGCTGGGGTTGATTAGCCTGGAGGAGACTCAGGGGTGACCTTATTGCTCTCTGCAACCACCTGAAAGGAAGTTGTAGACAGGTGGCTGTTGGTCTCTTCTCCCAGGCAGCCAGTACCAGAACAAGAGGACACAGTCTCAGGCTGCTCCAAGGGAGGTTTAGGCTGGATGTTAGGAAGAAGTTCTATACAGAGAGAGTGATTGCCCACTGGAATGGGCTGCCCGGGGAGGTAGTGGAGTCACCATCATTGGAGGTGTTCAGGAGGAGACTTGATAGGGTGCTTGGTGCCATGGTTTAGTTGTTTAGGTGGGTTGGATTGGTTGATGGGTTGGACACAATGATCTTGAAGGTCTCTTCCAATCTGGTTTATTATTATTATTATTATTATTATTATTATTATTCTTAGTAGTAGTAGTAGTAGTAGTAATAATAGTAGTGGTAGTAGTAGTAGTAGTTTTATAGCCCTAATTGACTCTCCCTCTGAGTTGGCTCCATCTGTTTTGGAACTCATGTCATCCCTGAGCTCCACATTTGAAATAGGTGCCTTGTGAAAAAAAACAAACCCACCATGTCATTTTTGATTGGTTGGTCTATTTTTTTTTTTCAGTTGTTTGCTGCCTAAGCAATACTTTTGTTTGCTTGCTAGTCTTACATTGTGTGTTATGACTTTTATGAAGTTCCACTAAGATGAAAGTTTTACAAGGAGTGAAGGATTAAGCCTTCTTTCTCCTGTCAGTGGTTTTTTTTCCGTGACCTTTTCACTCAGACTACCGAGTTGAGAGGTTGCCATGATGAGAAAAATGTCAGGAATGTAAGTTCCAATTTATGGATTAAAATTAAGAACAAAGTAAAACATTATCAAAAGTTCAAATGTTGATTTGCAAACCAAGCCTTTGTAATGTTACTGGGAATTGCTGACTGACCTCTTTTTTTTTTTTCCCCCTCTCTCTCTTTCTCTTTTTACAACTTTCACATTAAGTAGAATTTCTACAGCCCTAATTCCTGTAATTGTTTTCACTTAGTCCAGGAAAAGAAGAAAAGTGAGAACTGTATCTGTGAGAAAGAAGTAACCTTTACACATCTCTCACTGGTATACGCTGACTCAGGAAGTTATGAAAAGATACAGATGACACAGTTCTGAAAATAGTGGTATAAATATGAACAGCTATGGAGTTTATGGCATGATTAAATCTAGTGATTAGTTTCTAGTCCAAAACCTGCTGTTTTGAATGGCTGAGCAACAAATAGAATAGAATAGAGTAGAGTAGAGTAGAGTAGAGTAGAGAAGAGTAGAGTAGAGTAGTGTAGAGTAGAGTAGAGTAGAGTAGGATAGGATAGGATAGGATGGGATAGGATAGGATAGGATAGGATAGGATAGGATAGGATAGGATAGGATAGGATAGGATAGGATAGGATAGAATTGACCTGGTTGGAAAAGACTTTCAAGATCATTGAGTCCAACCTATCACCCAACACTAACTATTTGCCATCTACAAATACCTGAAGGGAGGTTGTAGGCAGATGGAGGTTGGTCTCTTCTCCCAGGCAACCAGCATCGGAACAAGAGGGCACAGTCTCGAGCTCTGCCAGGGGAGATTTAGGTTGGATGTCAGGGAGAAGTTCTTCATAGAGAGAGTGATTGGCCATCGGAATGGGCTGCCCAGGGAGGTGCTGGAGTCACCATCACTGGAGGTGTTTAGGAAGAGACTGGATGGGGCACCTGGTGCCATGGTTTAGTTGATTAGATAGTGTTGGATGATAGGTCGGACTCGATGATCTCAAAGGTCTTTTCCAACCTGGTTAATTCTATTCTATTCCATTCTATTCTATTCTATTCTATTCTATTCTATTCTATTCTATTCTATTCTATTCTATTCTATTCTATTCTATTCTATTCTATTCTATTCTATTCCATTCCATTCCATTCCATTCCATTCCATTCCATTCCATGCCATTACATTCCATTCCATTCCATTCCATTCCATGCCATTCCATTCCATTCCATTCCATTCCATTCCCCCTCCATTGATGGTAACTCCACCACCTCCATGGGCAGCCCATTCCAAAGCACAGCTTCCAGTTTTTCCCATGACATTTGGCACGAGATTTCCTTTTAAAACTTGTTATTTAAAGACAAAGCAGGAGGGATATCAATTGTTATTGATTTTGGCAGTTTGTCACAGTTTTAAAATAGATTAGTTAAAAAAAAAATAATAAAGAAAATCACAAACAAAACTAAATGTAAATGAAACAGCCAAGTAGTTAAGGGCTGTGAGTTGACAAATCTGTCCCCATCATTATCAGTGCTTGCAAGTATCCAGAGAATTTGGATAAAGAGAAGCATGAGAAATTGAATTAGAGAAGACATTAGAAGAAATGGGAGGACATGAAGCAAACAGGACTTCAGAAATAAAATTGGGAAAAATATTCCTAATGACAATATTTTCCCAACTGAAGAATGATTCACAAGAGGAAAATCTGCAATCTCTCATGTTCTGATGACTTGAAAGTGAACTTGAATGAAGTACGGGCAAATTTATATGTAGACATAGCTAGTCTTTTACACTGTATTCTGTATTACTGTTTCCATTACCCTGTGCTCCACAATTACTGCCTGTAGCCAGACAGAAGTCCACCTAGCAAAAGAGAAAGAATCCAGATACAAGAATAAATAACTACCTCTTAATGTTTTGCTGTCCGTACAGTATATTTATTTGTAATGGTTTAGTGGCAGAAGCCCAGAGGCTGGAATTCTCCTTATTTCACAAGTCAATAAAGGTGCATTCAATTAGAAGCTGAGAAAATCCCAAGAGGACGACAGGAACATGCTTCACCTCAGTTTAAATAGACTGTTCCCAGGCAACATGTCCTTCTGTTCTTGGTGAGACACAGAAGACTGCAGCTCCAGTCTTTGCCCTCCTAATCCCCAACTCCTAACTGCATTTGGATTATTGCACACCTGGGATCCCACTGAGAGAGCAACCACGGGTCCTGCCTTAAAAATACTCAGGCTTGAAGTAGAGGAGGATCTGAGATGCCTTCTTGCTCATGGAAATCCTGTAGCCTTTGCAGTCCAGAAGATGCATTCCACCCCTGGTTACAGCATCTTTTGCTTCTCTGCAAACTGGGTGAACCAGGAGAGGTGCAGTGCTGCCCTCAGCAGCCAAAGTCTGCTGAAGAACATATCCAGAGGTGTGGAGGTAGCTGCAGTGCTCAGCTGCCTTAACAAGACCACAGTGGGGTCCCACATCTGGGAGAGCACTATTGCTGGGGTTTCCTAGGGGCGTCTGTCTGGGAGGGAGGTAGTGAGATGGTGCATATGGGATGGAGCCTGAGGGTTTGGGCCAGAGTGAGGGGAGGCAGGATGGAAAAACTGTCCTAGACTACCTGTGGGAGGATTTGACAAGGTAGGTGCCCACAGAGGCTGTGCCCACAGGCTACACAGAGGTCTTCTGCAGCAGAAGCTATGGCTGCCCTAGTGACTACACTGTTTCTGGTAGCACAGGGATTTGATCTACATCTGTTCCAGCCAGCAGGGAGCAGAGCAAAAGGAGTTGACAATATGATTTGTCCCAAGTGCCCAGCACTGTGCCATTGCAGTACTTGAAGAAGATAACTCACTCCACTCCTGCCTCAGACTGGCAAGCTGCTTGCAGGGAAGCACCATTTGCATGATTTGTTCTCACCTTATAAAAACAAAAAGAAAATCAAAGCAAACCAGGTTCTTCCCTTCTACTCATGCAGCTCATCTGCATTCAGTAGTTCCTTTTACCCACTCCTCCTGCATAAAGACCTGCAGGTGCCTGATTAACTTCATTGTGTACCAGATCCAACACCAGGACTTGCTGTCTTGCTCTTTTGGACACCTACCACAAATTTGCCTCAGCTATAACACAGAGTTGTTCTTTCCAGGAGCTCTAACAACATAAGAATACGTGTAGTTGTATTGAGTGAGACCAACACATTTTAGCTAGTGTCTTGTCTTGGATGCAATTACCAATAAGCATATATAAAAGTAATTTTTTCCCCAGAATAATATCCCAGTGTGTCCAGTAGTCTTTCCAGGGAATTATTTTCTCAGTCACAGAAGACTTTATATATTTAATAATTTTCAATATGCTTTTCTACCTAGAATTTAAGCCCTTTCTGGTAAACCCATAGCCATATTGTCATCCCACACCCAATGCCAATGAATTTGACAGAAAACCAGTATATCTCCTTTTATACCCATTCAGTTTGACCAATCTGTGATAGATATCTCAAATGTGTCCTTTCTAGATGTCATCTCTGAATGTCTGTATGCAAGTCATACTTAGGTTTTGGGGCAGTGATGCATACATCTTTTAGGAAATGGGCAGAAGCTTGTTTTAACTGGATCACAAAGTCATTGATATAGTTAGCCCCATGACTTTCATATGCTAAACTCCATGTCACAGAATCACCAAAGTTGGAAAAGACCTCAAAGATCATTGAGTTCAACCTGTGACCACAGACCTCATGACTAAACCATGACCAATCCCCTCTTGAACACCTCCAGGGATGGTGACTCCACCATGTCCCTGGGCAGCCCATTCCAATGCCTAACAACTCTCTCAGTGAAGAACTTCCTCCTCACCTCCAGCATAAACCTCCCCTTGCACAGCTTGAGACTGTGTCCTCTTGTTCTGGTGCTGGTTGCTTGGGAGAAGAGACCAACCCCCTCCTGGCTACAACCTCCCTTCAGGTAGTTGTAGACAGCAATGAGGTCACCCCTGAGCCTCCTCTTCTCCAGTTTAAACAATCCCAGCTCCTTCAGCCTCTCCTTGCAGGGCTTGCTCTCGAGGCCTCTCCCCAGCCTCATTGCCCTTCTCTGGACATGTTCAAGAGTCTCAATGTCCTCCTTAAACTGAGGGGCCCAGAACTGCTATCATTCATCCTGAAAGCTATCCATGGCCTCATGATGCGTAAATCAAATAAGAGAAGACTCCAGATGGAAATAAAAATAATACATTTAACTTTTTTATGTGTTCTCAAAGTTCACTTACTTTGGTATCCTTGTTTGGCAGCTCCTATGTTTATGGTGAAGTAGCACACAAAATTGTTCAGATATTTGTTCTTGCCTTTGATGACCCACCTGTGATTTAGTGGAACAGAAGGAGTCTTTTATTGCTGCGTAGTGGAGATGAGTCCATGGCATAGTGCTAAAAGCAGTGGAATACTTAGGGATGCTTTGTCAGTGTTCTCTGTCAGTCACCCATATTTGCAGGTGTACTGGCTCACCTCCAGCTGGAGAGGCCTTCAGATTCCTTGCAAGTACAGAAGTAACTTCTATGGTCCTATATGTGCCTCAGTCACACCACAATGAGGTCATGCAAATCAATCTCTGTACCTTAGCATTAGTCCACTACAGGCCCAGGCAGTATGCACCTACTCTTGGCATTTCTCCAGCTCATATCATGAATGCCTCAGTCTGCTCTCCATCAAGATGGCTGCAGGCCCCTTCCCCATTGTTTTTTCCCCCTCAATACTGTCTCATCATAATGCTTCCTCTGTCAAAACAAAGTTCCAACACAAAGAGACCACCTTACAGACATCCGCATTCTCAGAAAGCAGGCTAAGAAGATCAGAGATGGGGATCAGAGACCAGACATGGCTTCCTCTGCTCCTGCTCCAAATTCTGCTTCGAAGTAAACTAGTTTCTTCTGTACCTGGATGCTTCATCCACCCACCTCTGAGAGTAGCCTGGAAGTAACTTTGGCTCTAATGCCCCTCCTGTTTATTATGGGATTTTAGTGAGAAACACCAATAACTGCTGCCAGCACCACAAATACATCTCTTAACATCCAGCACCATCAGCAGCACCTATGAGTTTTCAGGGTAGCAACACACCTTACCCCATCACAACTTGCCCTACTTGTTCAGACCCATGAAGAGGGTACAAGCACTTGCCCCTCCACACACAAGTGAGGGGGACTTGCCTTTCTGTGCTGTGGCTACATATTTACCCAACACTTTACATACACAAACAGTCAGCCCACAAGCACAGATGGTGCATGATTCACTCTGGGGCTCCTGACGACTGGCTGCTGCTTGCTTTGGATTGGGCCCACAGCACAGGGAAATTACTGCAGGCAGTTGTACAACTCAGTAATGATTTTGTAGCCAAGGGCTCCAGCTGCCCATCCTTGAGTGGCAGCTTGCAGTGAGGAAACTGGCACAGGCTGATCGGACTATGGATGTCTCCTCACCTCTGCCAACAGCAAGTGGAAGAAAAGAATTCACCACTTGAAGGACTACATGATGGATCAGCAATGCAGTCTGCTGCAGCCCTCCTTCAGCCCTCCTGGTGCCTGTGATCCCTGTGGCATTTGGTACATCCTGCTGGATCCAGGGCCAGCCTGGCAGAAGCAAACAGGTCAGCAGATGGGTCACTGGCCCTTCTGCATCTGGAAATGTGCAATGCAATTAATTCCTGGAGAGATGTAGCTTCATGATCTACTTGTACCACAAGATGAGATTTTTACGTTGGCATGTGGATGCTTTTTACTGTTCAGAGCCACAGAATTGTAGCAGTTGGGAGGGACCTCTGGGGATCACCTAATCCAACCCCCTTACTAAAGCAGGTTTGCCTAGAGCAGATTGAATGGGAACACATGTAGGCAGGTTTTGAAAGTCTCTGAGGATGGAGACTCTACAGCCTCTCTGGCCAGTCTGTTCCAGTGATCTGTCATCCTCAAAGTAAAGAAGTTTTTTCCTTATGTTTAGGTGGAGCGTCCTGTGTTCTAGCTTGTGCCCACTGCCCTTTGTCCTATCACTGGGCATCAGTAAAGACAGACTGGTTCTGTTCCCTTGACACCCACCCTTTAGATATTTAGATATGGGAGATCCTTTGCCACTCCAAGGGTAAACATATCCTTCACCTTTGTATTGCCTAGAGAGTAAGAACACCTGCATGGATGAAGGAAGAGCATTGATTTAGGGATGACCATGTGCTTCATACAGGTTGGCACAGTCCTTTGGACTTTGTTTGCTCATGAAACCAAAATAACTGCACTTACAAACAAAGCAGCCAGGAACTATAGAAGATGTCACTGACCTAAAAGAAATCAGCATATGGACAGAACTGGGGGATGAACTCTGCTAAATTAATATGTCACTTTGGTGTTGTGAGAAAAACTTCCCTCATATCTTTTTTTGTTTGTAAATAATTACAAATATTTTGCACAGATGGTGTTTACATGTCTGCCTAAAAAACTGAGTATTACCATAGTTTCAAATTTAAAAACAATTGTGACATGTACTAGCAATTTCCAGGTAGTTATCTCTAGAAAGAATAGAGTAGAGTAGAGTAGAGTAGAGTAGAGTAGAGTAGAGTAGAGTAGAGTAGAGTAGAGTAGAATAGAATAGAATAGACCAGACCAGACCAGACCAGACCAGACCAGACCAGGTTGGAAAAGACCTCAAAGATCATTGAGTCCAACCTATCACCCAACACTACCTAATCAACTAAAACATGGCACCAAGCACCTCATCCCGTGGACAAACACTCTGTGAAGAATTTCTTCCTAATATCCAGCCTAAACCTCCCCTGGTGCAGCTTGAGACTGTGTCCTCTTGTTCTGATGCTGGTTGCCTGGGAGAAGAGACCAACCCCCACCTGGCTACAGCCTCCCTTCAGGTTGCTGTAGACAGCAATAAGGTCTCCTGTGAGTCTCCTCTTCTCCAGGCTAAGCAACTCCAGCTCCCTCAGCCTCTCCTCATAGGACTTGTGCTCCAAACCCCTCCCCAGCTTTGTTGCCATTCTCTGGACACATTCCAACAAGTCCACATCTTTCCTAATCTGAGGAGCCCAGAACTGGACACAGGACTCAAGGTACAGCCTAACCAGTGCTGAGTACAGGGGCAGAATGACCTCCCTGCTCCTGGTGGCCACACTACTCTTGATGCAGGCCATCAGAGCCAAACTGCATGAGTTATTAATTCAAGTAAATTTCTGCAGGACTTTTTTCAATAGTGTTTTAAGGTAGCCAGCAGTTTACAAGATTATCTCCTCTTAGTTGCACTTGCATCAGATTAAAGTAATTTACAGACAAAGTCAGTGGCTCTTATTCCATGGAATCAAGTGGTATCAGAGTTGTGTCTGCAGTTACTAAACGACACAATTGACAGTGCTACTTAGTCTTTAGTTTAAATTTCTATGACAACTTGTTATTTCCAAACTGTGAGCAGAAGGGGGAATGTTTACAAAACAAATTTTCTTAAATGTTGATTTATAGGCTGTAGGAATACTGGTTCCCTTTTAACATAAGCTTTGTACATCTCATGTGACTGATTTAATGCATCCCAAATATAATGAATACACTATATCTACACACACAAGATAAACAGAGCATGTAGAATAGTTATGTGATGTGAATTGTTTGTTAAAAGAAGGATTTGCTTATCTCTGTAAAAACATAAACCAACTTTAAAAACAAAGAAGTTATTTCAGCTCTATCAAAAGCCCATGCAATAAAAATCATGGAGGTAAAAAGACAACAGATTTAGTTCCGTGTAATTTCAGGTTTTGTGGCAGCCAGATGTAGATTCATGATGTTTAAAAAGATATGTTTACAGTGTTCCTTAACAGTCAAATCACAGAGTGTTTGTGGCAAAGTAACCGCTGATTTTCATCTGACTACAGGACAAGAACAGAACTGGGCTTTGTATTTGGTACAGGCAACCCCCCATGTATTTTAAGCAGGTAGTCTCAGCAGGCTCATGACTTAGGTTGCAAATGACTGACTTGGAAGCCACTTCAGTGCATATTACAGGTCATCCTCCATTTCAAAGAAAATTTATGTCAACTGTGGGATTTTAAAGAATTTGATTTGAAAAAAAAAAGATAAGTAATAGTAGCTGATAAATGAGAACACACCCCTCAAAGCCAAATTTCTATCCTGGAGAAGAGGAGGCTCAGGGGAGACATTATTGCTGCCTACAGCTACCTGAAGGGAGGTTGTAGCCAGGAGGGGGTTGGTCTATTCTCCCATGCAACCAGCACCAGAACAAGAGGACACAGTCTCAAGCTGTGCCAGGGGAAGTTTATGCTGGAGGTGAGGAGAAAGTTCTTCACTGAGAGAGTTGTTAGCCATTGGAATGGGCTGCCCAAGGAGGTGGTGGAGTCACCATCCCTGGAGGTGTTCAAGAGGGGATTGGATATGGCACTTGGTGCCATGGTTTAGTAGTCATGAGGTCTTGGGTGACAGGTTGGACTCAATGATCCTTGAAGTCTCTTTCAACCTTATTGATTCTATGATTCTATAGTCTCTTTGGCATGAATCAAGCACTTCTAGATTGTCCAGAAAGAAAAATACCTTCTTCTAAAGACTAGTATCCAGCTCAATGGCCTGACTCATGCTTTCAGTAAACACAGAAAGTCTTTACTGAAACACACCACAGGAGTTGCCCTCTCACAGATGTGTGTTGCTGTCCCTGATAAACAGATGAACTTGATTCACAAAGCAGCTGCTGCTGCTGAGGCTGTATTATCTGCAGACAACCATAAACACTTTCATTCCTGTCACGCACTGAGTTGAACCTGCTGCTGTTATTCATACCACGCTGCAGTCATGCCAGCCTCAAAAAGTGAAAGTGCTAACTGGAGCAAAGTATTACAGGTCTTGAAGTTCAGTTTGCAACATGGGAGGCTTCCTGTTCCAGTTACTGCTTCTGGGTTCTGGATTCTCTGGGTCTTGTCTTTTCCACTGGGATGGAGGCGGGACAAGGAGGGATGACAGAGTAGTTCTCTTCCTTGGGCTTTTGGCTTGCTTGCTTCTGCTTGCTGCTGCTTTGCACCATGCTTTTTCTGCAAATAGGCTAAAGTCATTATGCATTTTGTACCATGTTTATCCGGGTTTTTATCAGCAAATTCTATAGGGTCACCCCTGAGCCTCCTCTTCTCCAGGCTAAACAATGCCAGTTCCGTCAGCCTCTCCTCGCAGGGCTTATGCTCAAGGCCTCTGCCCAGCCTCGTTGCCCTTCTCTGGACACATACAAGAGTCTCAATGTCCTTCTTAAATATCTCTGATATGCAACCACAATCTGCAGCCACACTTCTGTTTGGCAGCCACTGTCCTGATCATTTATATTAATAACTGAAAAAATAGACTTTGAGAGCAAAGGGAAAACAAACACACAGAACAATTACTTTTTTTTGATGCATGGATCTGATTCTCACTAAATTAAACTCAGATTTGCTATACTGCCAGATTTATAAAGTGACCTCAGTGACAGCAAAGAGATTTTAATTTCTGTGGAACCACAGTAATTTCTTGAGCTCACTTTGCAGAGAGGCAGTGTTTTGAGGAAAATAAAATACACCTTTGCTGCAACTTGTCAAGTTGTGGGGTGAGAAGTGCAATGTGGAGGGCTTCCTCTGTCTCTGTCTCACCATCACTCCAGGAAGGTTCTGCATCTATCCCTACAGTGACCCAGCTTGGGTACCCAGTACAATGTTTTTGAAAGATAAGCATACAAAGGCTGATTTTAGGGAAGAGAGGAAAAAAACTGTCACAATACTGTGAAAACATCTACATGCTTCATCTCTGAATCAAATATGTGGCTATTTCCCCTGAAGTCTCTGAAGTCACTCTATATAGTGTCGAGGGTTGAAGGGGAAGGCCGCAAAGCCTTCTTCCCCCACCCGGTAAGTAAAGGGAAGAAAATTGAAAGGGAAAAAAAAACCACAGCCAGATTAGCAAAGGAATGTGCTATATTTACAAAGCAGTTTAGGGAATGCAGGTTTATATACAGAATTTACAGTATTTGTTTATTCTAAATAAATAAACAAATAAATAAATATTTGTTTATTCTAAATAAAGTATTTACAATATATACAGAAATATACAACAAAGTAACACAGAAATGAGATTCCCTCCTCTGCTGAGGAGGGTTTCCACCCCTGTACACCCTTCTCTCCCCCTTTTCCCCAGAGAGGGTTAGAAAGAGAGAAAAAGGAGCAATTGTTAATTAAAAGAAGTTATATGGTTAGAGCAAGTGTGTTAGCAGATGCCTTATCTTTTTCCAAGGTCAGTGTGGCCGAAAGCCCAGAAGCTGTGAGCTGCAGGAAGGAGAAAGTGCAAGACTGCCCAGTAGTCTCTGCTGTACACCCAGTTCAAAGGTGCTTTCCACCAATCTACCAATGAAATTAGTTTAGATCTGTCTTTCATTTATAAACATTCAGCCACAATGTCCCCTTTCTTAAAGGGACAGCCTTAGAATCATAGAATCAATAAGGTTGGAAGAGACCTCAAAGATCATCAAGTCCAAACTGTCACCCAAGACCTCATGACACATTGATCATAATGGTCCTCTAACAGCAATACACAAACTAAACTTTTTATGGGCCAAAGCCTTGAGATTTCAGGCCAAGGCTCAGGATAGTACCTGAGAAAGTCCTTAGAATTAATCATGCACGCTATTCATCTTTACCCATTAAATGAGTTAAAGCTGAACTTAAATTCAGACTTTGAGAAGTGAGGCAAAGAGACAAAAAATAATGTATTGATGTTTTTTTCTCCTGTTCATGAAAAGGAAAAAGAAAAAAAAAAAGTTGTGAATATTTTTACTATCTCTTTCTGTTCTCTGAGCTTTGCTGTCCCCAAAACGCAGTTGCCTCAAGGGTACATACCTTGATGCATTTTCCCAGCAGTATCACATGACTGTTGCTAGCAGTGAAAGTTTAAAAAAAAAAAAAAAATAACTGAAAGGAACTGCAAAATGTTTGATACTGAACTAAGAGGAAGGGTTGACTTACCCACACTGCTGATACCCAGCCTTTCTAGACCTGCTGGCTGCAGCCAGGCAGAGAGGGACCTGGGGGTACTGGTCGATGGCAGGCTGAACATGAGCCTGCAGTGTGCTCAGGCAGCCAAGAGGGCAAATGGCCTCCTGGCCTGCATCAGGAACAGTGTGGCCAGCAGGAGCAGGGAGGTCATTGTGCCCCTGTACACTGCACTGGTTAGGCCACACCTTGAGTCCTGTGTCCAGTTCTGGGCCCCTCAGTTTAGGAAGGATGTTGACTTGCTGGAACAAGTCCAGAGAAGAGCAACAAAGCTGGTGAGGGGTTTGGAACACAAGCCCTATGAGGAAAGACTGAGGGAGCTGGGGTTGCTCAGCCTGGAGAAGAGGAGACTCAGGGGTGACCTTATCACTCTCTACAACTACCTGAAGGGAGGTTGTAGACAGGCGGATGATGGTCTCTTCTCCCAGGCAGCCAGCACTAGAAGAAGAGGACACAGTCTCAGGCTGCACCAGGGGAGGTTCAGGTTGGATATTAGGAAGAAGTTCTATACAGAAAGAGTGATTGCCCATTGGAATGGGCTGCCCAAGTAGGTGGTGGAGTCACTGTCATTGGAGGTGTTCTGGAGGAGACTTGATGGGGTGCTTGGTGCCATGGTTTAGTTGTTTGGGTGGGTTGGATTGGTTGATGGGTTGGACGCGATGATCTTGAAGGTCTCTTCCAACCTGGTTTGGTTTATTCTAAATAAAGGTTTATTCTAAATAAAAAAACTCCCCAGTTAGCCACAGTCCCTTGTGTTGTTGCAGGTTCCTCTGCTTGAGACTAACAACTGTTGTTTGTCTTTGCTGAGGTAACTTGTCAGGATCTGTTCTAAGTTAGCAGATAAAAATGAGAACATGATGTCACAAAAGATTCCTATTTCCCATGGAGAATTTGCCTTTAAAATGGCTTCTTTATAATGGTTTAGTGTAGTGTCAGCTGCACATGCAGTATAGCATTTTGGATTACATTGTCCCTGCACAGCAAGCGTAGCTGGAGGATGTTGTAACTATCAGGCATGATCACTGTTCACTGCCTTGGATCCATCACTTCAGTGAATAATGTAGGATATGTTTACCTGGCATGAAAACAACACTATTACTTTCACTGCAATTAAGGTGGAGTTGGTTTTCCTCTGAGAAAGTCCTACTTCAGTGTTTATGGTAGTTTAGAATCACACAGAGTACTGTGGTCATTGTGAGCCTAGCCAAGAGTTTCACAGGTCATTTTCCTGAAGTGAAATGGCTTAAAACTGAAAAGAAAAAGTCCAAGGTTGCCAAAATCAGTTGTCTGTATTGGGATATAGTTATAAACAGGAGCAAGTGCCACTGTCAGAAATTAGACTTTTCCACGTCTCTGCTCTGGGATTGTACCAGGCTTTATCAGCAGGCCACCTGCTGCTGAGAGTGGGATTAATTCTCACTGTGGAAAAGGCCTTGGAGTGTCTTCCTTTAATTTGAATTCCCTGAAATTAAATCCCAGTGTTCCTTATTAGTTCTGTTGACAGAACATGAAAGACAACACTTCATCTTCTCCTTTACAACTCTATTTTCCATGAGACTCATTTTCTATGAGACTGCTCTCATATCATCCCCTTGTTTTTTCTTCTCTGGTGAAAAGAATCACAATCCTTTCATCTGTCTGTCTTAGGTCACATCATTTAGAAATCTTTGGCTACTTCTCCACACCTTTCTCAAAACACAGAGCCCTAAAATAAACATTCTAAACAGAAGGATTATTTCTAGGCATCCCTTTTTATGTCCTAATCAGATGTTAGGAAAATTTTCTTTACAATAGCCTAAAAATATTGATTCATGGTTATCCTAAAAAATAGGGAAAACCCTTAGTCCCTTTCTGTGGAAATGGTACTCAAAATGTGTTTCTGCCAGTCATTTTTATTAAGTATGTGAGTCCTTTCTGGATACAGAATCTCTATCTATTTTAATCAATGTTCTCCTATTTATCCATAGAACCCCAAATGCCATTCCCAACCTCCCTGTGTTTTCACATTATCACATAACTTTTTCATCTGATGATTTAATAAGTTCATTCTCTACTTCATCTTCCTATTACCATTTTACATAAATTAAGAACCCAGGATGAGCAGCCACAAAGTCTCCAAAGATATTGCTTCCATCTTGACAATAAAACATTGGTAGCTACAATTTGAGTACTGTTTGTGTAGCTCAGCCCTCACTGTAGTTGTTCTCATTTTTACAATCCAAGGTCAAAGCCCCTGGAGAAAGGTTCATGAAATAAATGTCTCATTTTTGTGAATCTCCATGGCCGTACTATCTTTATTGAAGAATCGTAGAGTAGAATAATAGAACCATAGAATCAGTCAGGGTTGGAAAGGACCACAAGGATCATCTAGTTCCAACCCCCCTGCCATGGGCAGGGACACCCCACACTAGATCAGGCTGGACAGAGCCTCAGCCAGCCTGGTCTTAAACACCTCCAGGGATGGGGACTCAATCACCTCCCTGGACAACACATTCCAGGGCTTCACCACACTTACGGGGAAGAACTTCCTCACGTCCAGTCCGAATCTCCCCACCTCCAGCTTCATTCCATTCCCCCTACTCCTATCACTACCTAAGATCCTGAGAAGTCCCTCCCCAGCCTTCCTGTAGGCCCCCTTCAGATACTGGAAGGCCACAATTAGGTCATCTCGGAGCCTTCTCTTCTGCAGACTGAACAGCCCCAACTCCTTCGGTCTGTCCTCATAGGAGAGGTGCTCCAGCCCTCTGATCATCCTCGTGGCCCTTCTCTGGACAAGAGGGTAACACTACACACAATCTGAAACAACAGAGTCTGATGAAGAGTTGTACTTTCACACAATTTATGGAAGTGTTCTGTTAATTTCCTTATTGGTTTTAGCCATATTGATTCCCACATTAATAGACTGGCTTGAGCACAAGGCCTTCTATTTTGTAAATGAGCACAAGGTCTACAGGGCAGAGCTGTTACAAAGAATAGCTCACTGCTGACATGCACATTTTTTTCAAGCAACAATCAAATCAGCTGCATTTATCAAATCAGCTGCATTTATCAAATCAGCAATAAGGCTTTCTTGAGGCATTCCTCCACATAAGCAGCGCTCAGAGAACATATAAATATATATAGCTGAAATGATAACTTCAGCAATGTGTTTGTCTTGGTATTATACACAGAATAATGACAATTTCTCTGACAGAAAGTGTATAACTTAAATGAGATAGTAGACAGGATGCTCTGAGAAATGTCAAATGAGAATAAGGAGATGTTTTTTCTCCTCACATTATTATCAAACTCACCTCACACTCCTGTTTACTGCCTTCTCAGACACTGCTGTGAGCATGGAGGACACTGCCCTAAATCCAGGTGTCACCTAGGTGTCTACTTGTCCATAAATCCAGTTCTGGCTGTGTATAACTAAAATACTAGAAATGGGTTTGGGGAGCAAACCTGCACCAATATTGGTTATTCCTTAGCAGGGGAAGTGGAGGACAAGTTCAAGGAAACTAAAACGGTCTTTAAACTGAGAGTATGGCTTCCAGCCTACGCTGAGCAGAAACACTCTTGACCATTTCCCAAAATGGGTTTCTCCCCATCTTTGTTTTTATTGCCAGCAATTTAGTGTATTGAACAAGAATTCATCAGTTTTGGGGGGCAAAATCCGATAAATATTCCTTAGTCTGCTAGGATTATTTTCCATCTATTGTTCCTTTTGGAAGTTAGACTCATCTGCTTTGCCACACTGACTGTGGCATTCCATATGGCCTACAAGGTTGTTTATCCTATGTACATTTAAAATAAATTTGGCAGGTGGAACAGTGGGTTCTTCCCACATACACAAACTTCCTGCCTCCCAAGATGTGACATACTAAGTGTAGGTAAATGATTCTCTAAGGAAATGATCCCATGCAAACAGGACATCTCAACAACTACATAGACTAGACTAGACTAGACTAGACGAGACTAGAATAGAATAGAAGTGGAATAGAAGTAGAATAGAAGTAGAATAGAACAGGGGTAGAGTAGAATAGGAATAGGGTTAGGATAGGATAGGATAGGACAGGACAGGACAGAATAGGATAGGATAGGATAGGATAGGATAGGATAGGATAGGATAGGATAGGATAGGATAGGATAGGATAGGATAGAAAGAATAGGAATAGGAATAGGAATAGGAATAGGAATAGGAAATAGAATAGAATAGAATAGAATAGAATAGAATAGAATAGAATAGAATAGAATAGAATAGAATAGAATAGAATTAACCAGGTTGGAAGAGACCTTTGAGATCATCGAGTCCAACCTGTCATCCAACACTACCTAACCAACTAAACCAGGCCCAAAGTTTTTAATCACTGTTTAAAAAGCCTAAGTGTGAAAATGGCATCTTTCCTGTTTCAAAAGCCAAAAGAACTAAAAGTGCTATTATTAGATGTTTTAAGATTTGTTATTCACAGTCTCCAACTCCACTGCATTAAGGCAAAGGCAGCTTTCCATGCCAGGCGGCCAAAAATGCTACTGCAGGAATTCAGTTAGGGATCGGTTCATCACTTTACTACCCATTTAACACCAGACACATTTCACCAGAGTTCTACCAGAATCTGCCAGGAGTTAGTGATGGGCAATAATACTACAAAGTGAAAACCAGGGCTTATAAAATTAATCAGTAATTCATTCAAGAGCTGACACAGCAGGAGGGAACCATCAACATTTTAGTTATAAGCCTATATTTCAGATATGGTCCATTGTCACAATGCCATTGCAAGCACTGACTTTTCAGACCACCCTGGCTTTACAGTTCCACAAGATGATAATCAGGAGATAATATTGCATAGCTGATTACAACTACAGTGGACATTCCTACCAGCATTCCTGTTGTTCCATGGGCATATTCCCAAGGAACTGAGCCAGGCTAGAAATGCAATCCAGCTTAGTCACAGCTCAAAATCAGAACCAGTGTCCAGGTACAGCATGGCTGATCAGACATCATGATACTTTTGCAGCATACTGAGCATGAGGTGCTCCAAAACATCCCTGCTGAGTATGCTGCAAAAGTTGCATATGTGTCATAGAATCATAGAATTGTCAGGGTTGGAAGTGACCTCAAGGATCACCTAGTTCCAACCCCCCAGCCATAGGCAGGTACACTTTACACCAGATCAGGTTGCTCAGAGACCCATCCTGCCTGGCCTTAAAAACTTCCAAGGGTGGGGCTTCTACCACTTCCCTGGGGAACCTGTTGCAGTGTCTCACCACCCTCATGGTGAAGAAGTTCTTCCTAACATCCAGTCTGAATTTACCTACCTTTTTTTTTTCTTCTCCATTGCCCCCAGTCCCATCAACACCCAACTTCCAAAAAAGTCTTTCCCCAGCTTTCTTGTAGGCCCCCTTAAGACACTGGAAGGCCATAATAAGGTCTCCTCAGAGCCTTCTCTTCTCCAGACTGAAAAGCCCCAACCCTATCAGTCTGTCTCCATAGGAGAGGTGCTCCAGTCCTGTGTGTCAACATGGAGAAGTCCTAAAAGGGATGCAAATGTAGGGCTTTACTTAGTAAACAGGAGCCTCGCACATAGCACAGAATCAACAGGACATTGTCTCATCCTTTTCTTCTGGAACCGTTTCAAGTCATTCTCCACAGCAGCCGATGGTGATGGGGAATGACCTTTTTTACTCACTGCATCAATTTACAGTCACCATTTCTTTTCCTTGGTTATTTTCCTCTTAGCTGTTTGTCTTTTTCTGCCCTTTAGTTCCCTCATGTGAAGGTACTGGGGCAGTCATTCCAAAAGAGAAGTGAAAAGCTGTAATCAGAATGAGTGGGGTGCTATTTATCTATCACATAGCTTGTCATCAGAGGTTTTGTGCAAAGAATATGTAAAAAAAAGGGCTTTTACTGATACATATGGGATTCCTAAGTTCAATGCAATAATAGTTTCAACTTCACATCCTCCTTCTGAGAATAAAAAGTTCTCTTAATTTTGTTTTCAACACAATCTCTGCTCTGCACATGAAGAGCAAGCTTGAAAATATGAAAAAATGTTCCATCTGCTTGCTTTTAAAGATTTGATGCTAGAAAAAGTTTGCTGCTAAAGTTTTGCTTCTCCAAGTATTTTAGATAAATGCTACTTGTTAGAAAATAGGGCTTGGAAAATTTTATAAGCCATATATGAGACCAGTTCCTAACACTGCACAATGAGGCATTTCCAGCTTTCTGAAGAATGTGCACTAGCCATTCAAGGAGAGGCTGAAGGAGGTGGGGTTGGTTAGCCTGGAGAAAACGAGGCTCAAGAGAGAACTTATTGCTGTCTACAACTGCCTGAAGAGTGGTTGTAGCCAGGAGGGGGTTGGACTCTTCTTCCAGGCAACCAGCACCAGAACAAGAGGACACAGTCTCAAGCTGCACCAGGGGAGGTTTAGGCTCGAGGTGCCCAGGGAGTCACCATCCCTGGAGGGGTTCAAAAAGGGATTGGACGTGGCACTTGAAGCCATGGTTTAGTTAGTCATGAGGTGTTGGGTGACAGGTTGGACTTGATGATCTCTGAGGACTTTTCCAACCTGATTGATTCTATGATACATATATATATACACATATATAGATATGTATACACATACACATACCAGCTAGAAAAGGTTGTTACTCACTAGCAATCTCACACAGACATATGAAGGGTGAGTGTCAGGAGGACAGAGCCAGGCTCTTCTCTGCAGGCTACTGTAACTCCCCTGCTTACTCAGTGACACTCTATCATAGTGCACTTCTATAGGTTTATCTGGCCTTCATGTAGGATGCTGTCTCCAGGACATGCAGTGCAGACAGAAAAGTTGAGATTTTTCTAGTCTCAGGAAAGCTGAGTAAAAATTATAGCAAGGGAAGTCAGCACTCTCTGACTGCTGCACCTTCAGAGCTTATCAAAATCAAAGACTTTTCACGTAGTTCTGTGATACCAAATAAACCTAAACAATGGTAAGATGACTCTCACTTTTCCTCACTTTTCTTCATGATGTGCATACTCTTTTCTAAAATAAACTTTTAAAGTTAATTAACAAAGTGACCTTGGTTAGGTGGCTTAATCCCTTCTCCCTTTTGTACAATTAAGACAATAAAACAATGCACACACATGGGTACTGTGAAGCTTAATTAACTGGTATGTGCAGAACTCTCCAAGGTGCTGCAAAGGAGAGCACTGTAAACATGGAAAATTATTGTTAAGTTGCATATTGCACAATAATCTGACACAGTGCCTGTAAGTGCAAGATTTGGGGAGGAGGGAAACCACACCTCACCTCCCTCCAGATTTCCCAATACACTGAAGTAAGTTTTGCAGCAGTGCCTCTAGATCCAGTGGTCAACAGTCAGAAGCATAAAAGAGGGGAGCATTTTGCAGGCCAGGTTAAATTTGTGATTCAGCAGAAATAGAATAGAATAGAATAGAATAGAATAGAATAGAATAGAATAGAATAGAATAGAATAGAATAGAATAGAATAGAATAGAATAGAATAGAATAGAATAGAATAGAATAGAATAGACCAGGTTGGAAAAGACCTTCAATTTCATCGCGTCCAACCCATCAACCAATCCAACCCACCTAAACAACTAAACCATGGCACCAAGCACCCCATCAAGTCTCCTCCTGAACACCTCCAATGATGGTGACTCCACCACCTCCCCGGGCAGCCCATTCCAATGGGCAGTCACTCTCTCTGTATAGAACTTCTTCCTAACATCCAACCTAAACGTCCCCTGGTGCAGCCTGAGAGTGTGTCCTCTTGTTCTGGTGCTGGCTGCCTGGGAGAAGAGACCAACATCCGCCTGTCTACAACCTCATAGAATAGAATAGAATAGAATAGAATAGAATAGAATAGAATAGAATAGAATAGAATAGAATAGAATAGAATAGAATAAACAAGGTTGGAAAAGACCTTTGAGATCATCAAGTCCAACCTATCACCCAACACCATCTAATCAACTAAACCATGGCACCCAGCACCCCATCCTATTGAGTCTCAAAGGTCATTTCACACCTAAACAGTTTTATGATTTGCAGAACAGATTTTTCACCCATTTAAATACCTGTATCATATATTCCCACCCATCTAAATGTTCACAGTTCCTCAGTACTGACATTAGAATAGCAGGTACAAACTGCCCCTGAAACCTGTTCATCACAGTTTTTGAACCCAGACTCTTTTATGAACCCAGTCCAGCTTCTAGGTGACCTAAGTATACTTGAGAGATTTCCATTTCAGTGTTTATACCACAAATTCTGCCAATGCATTTTGTTTTCAGGTTCTAGTCTCATGCAAATATTACTAAAGAAATTAAAAACAAAGAAATAAATTGTCTGACATTTCCATATTTTGAAACAAGTTTTGTTTGTAGCCTATGCAATATTTAAAATTACTTTACCATCAGAAAACACAAGCATCTCAACTGTGTAGCTGAATAAATTCCTTGATTAGGCCAAAAAAACCCAACTAAAATCGTAATTACTAGGCCCTGAAGTTCTCCTTTTCAATGTAAGTCACAGCAGATGTCATGTTTCCTAGTGATGCCATGGTCCTTAGAAGCCAGGTGATGCACAGATAATTTTTAGACAGTTACCAGGCAACAGTTGGAACTAACAGAAGGCCACAGACAACTCTTTAATTTTCTTTCCTGAGTCTGACCTGCTGGATTTATATTTCAACCTTTTTTCCACCCAAGGTCTTAGCAATGAAAAAAGGATCATACTGTATTGGTTACATTTGATAAGTGATTTTCTTTAGCAGGTCTAAGCATTCAATAAATCTATTCCTTTGTAAATAAAACAAAAAATTGCTCTTCCCATTTTTCTTGTGCTTAAGATCTAAGAAATTCTCCCTGAAAGAAAGAATTTGAACAAAAAATATCACTGCCATTCTGTGGTATTGCAGAAAATATAAGGCTGTAAATTTGCTTTGTGTTTAGGCTTTCTTTTATCTTTCATTTCTATTTTGACATGTTTCCCAAACTCCTGTTACCAGTCATTCTAATCATTACTATTAAATTATGAATAGTAGTTTTATGAACAATGGAACATTCAGCTACACTGCAGGTTTTTTTCTGCTTCTTCCCCTTGCTTTCACCAACAAACCAACTGAGCTTGATATGCTCACAAAAGAGAGAAAATGGCATGTTTGCCTGCCATAGGAGAGATCTCAAGGATCAGGATGTACTTTCCTCTGTTACTGTTCTATGGTAACATCAGTTTGTCATGCTGTCTTTCACTTGCTAGTAATCGCTCTACCTTCGCACTCCAAGTCGCCCAAAGTTTCAGCTCAGCATGCAGGAAGGAAAAATTAAACAGGAACAAATGAAGGTTTTCTTTCATGTTTAGCTTTTGCATAAAAAAAGAAATGGTATTTCATGAGGAGAGGTTGAGGGAGCTGGGGTTGTTTAGCCTGGAGAAGAGGAGGCTCAGGGGAGACCTTATTGCTCTCTACAACCACATGAAGGGAGGTTGTAGGCAGGTGGGGGGTGGTCTCTTCTCCAAGGCAACCAGCACCAGAACAAGAGGACACAGTCTCAAGCTGCACCAGGGGAAGTTTAGACTCGAGATGAGGAGAAAGTTTTTCATAGACAGAGTTGTTAGCCATTGGAATGTGCTGCCCAGGGAGGTGGTGGAGTCACCGTCCCTGGAGGTGTTCAAGAGGGGATTGGATGTGGTTTAGCAGTCGTGAGGTCTTGGGTGACAGGTTGGACTTGATGATCTTTGAGGTCTTTTCCAACCTTGTTGATTCTATGATTCTATGTAATCTAATCACTCTGGTACTTCTTGTATATAATCATCATCACAATACTTCTCTCACAGCAGAGTCAACAACTGCAGCTCCTCTCCTGGTGAGATTTTTTATATCCACCAGTGTGACCTCATCTCTAAGATGAACTAAATTAAAACACTGCCACAAAAAATGTGAGTCCAGTACTTCAGATGCAAGACGTGAAAGATCCATGTAATATTTTACCCCATGAGGAAAATGGAAGATAGGGACAAGGAATGGCTCAAATTTCCATACTTCCCCAGTTCAAGAAAGACAGAGAACTGCTGGAGAGAATCCAATGGAGAGCCATGAAGATGATTAGAAGATTTGAGCATCTCCCTTATGAAGAGAGACTGAGAACCCTGGGGCTGTTTAGTCTGGTGAAGAGAAGACTGAGAGGGGATATGGTCAACATCTATCAATATCTGAGGGGTGGGTGTCAAGTGGAGGGGGCCAAGTTCTTTTTGGTGGTGCACTGGATAAGGAACAACAGGTTCAAACTTGTACATAGAAGATTTCACCTTAACATGAAAAGAAACTTCTTTGCTGCTTTGGCAGGAGCGTTGGACCCAATGATCTCTTGAGGTCCCTTCCAACCTCTAATATACTGTGAAACTGTAATGTGTTATTGTCTGTAGGCCATTTGGAACCTGAGTTTATTTTTACTATTATTTATGACTGCTGCTGCACTAGCTTCTACACAGAAATTGTCCTGTTCAATTATAGATCTATTGTACTCAGTACTCCAGGAACACAAAATACAGATTGTAAACTTTTGGGTCAAGTGGTTGCAAAGGAGTTTGAGAGCCTGCACCTACCTCCCAGAGGTCCCTTTGAATGTTTCTGGCACTAGTATCATTGTAAAGTATAACCTGCTACGCATTGAGTGGGTTGCTAGAAAAGCTTAAGTGATACAGCACGCAGGAATTTGATGCTTTACTACGTGTCTTATTCAAAGGTGTCATTTTATTCCAGATTTCCATAGAGTCTGGCATTTCACAAACATTGCTCATCTATGTCTGATATTTCCCTCATATGGAAAAGTGTTAGTAATGCTACAATGTGTGCAATAAAACTGAAAGAGGCAGTGGTTGAGGACAAGGTTTTCACACTTGGAAGTCAGCACCCATACTATGTCCATGGAGCCAGCTGTGAGTCCCTGAAGATCTAACTCAGACTCCATAACTGAGCTGGCTGACCTAAGTCTTGGCTGTTATGGAAAGGAATGTCTCTACCATTTAAGCTGGAGGTTAGGAGGAAGTTTTACACAGAGAGAGTGATTTCCCATTGGAATGGGCTGCCCAAGGAGATGGTGGAGTCACCATCACTGGAGGCATTCAGGAGGAGACTTGATAGGGTGCTTGGTTGCATGGTTTAGTTGATTAGGTGGTGTTGGATGATAGGTTGGTTGTGATGAACTTGAAGGTCTCTTCCAACCTGGTCTATTCTATTCTATTCTATTCTATTCTATTCTATTCTATTCTATTCTATTCTATTCTATTCTATTCTATTCTATTCTACCTGCTAGTCTCTGACCCCATTCCTGGAGATAGTCAAGGTCAGGTTAGATGGAGCCCCAAGTAATCTGAGCTAGTTAAAGATGTCCCTGCACAAAACGACCTTTGAGGCTCCCCTTCAATTGATATATTCTATGGTTCCATGATTCCCTCTCTTGTGCCAGCTCAAGCTGTGTTGTGGATGTACAGTGGGTCAGATCAGGAAACTGGTCTAGCTGAAAACCCAGAAAAATCTAGGCATTCTATTTACATTAAGAGTCTTTATACCTCTGTCATTATCCTTTGAAAGACCACAAATCTAATTTACATTCCCCTAAAATCTGCACGTCTTTAGTGTAGGTGACTGTGGAGACCTTAGATCTTCCTCCTAAATGTGAATCCCTACCTCTTATAAAGGATGATATGATGCCACCAGTTTTCCTTCCCCTTGAAAGCTATTAGAGTGATTGGCCATTGGAATGTGCTGCCCAGGAAGGTGGTGGAATCATCATCACTGGAGGTGTTTAGGAAGTGACTGGGTGGGATGCTTGGTGCCATGGTTTAGTTGATTAGATAGTGTTGGATGATAGGTTGAACTCGATGATCTCAAAGGTCTCTTCCAACCTGGTTAATTCTATTCTATTCTATTCTATTCTATTCTATTCTATTCTATTCTATTCTATTCTATTCTATTCTATTCTATTCTAATTCTATTCTATTCTATGCAAAATCTGTACCTCTTCACATGGTCCAAACTTCAAAATATTCAGGAACTGAAATGATAAATTATTTATCATCACCCACTCCAGGCTGGTAGGAAGATGCACTGGCCCCAGAACTACAAGAAGAAAGTCTTTCAGCTTTGTTGACCCGCTCTGACAAGAACCTCCAACAATTTACATCTCAAATTGGTTTCAGTTCCCCAAGGACATTTCTGTCAAAGCTGAGTGCCACTTGCAGATAGAGACTGTGGCCTTGTCCTTCGAAAAAGACTCAGACTTCTATGAGGCTCTGCAGTTTAGTCCTGCTAATTACTGAAGAATTTATACATGACATTATAATGACTAACTGTAATAATACATGATCAGTGATTAATGAACTGCTCACCGATGAAACAATAGGTTTCTCATTCTGGTACAGCAGGAAGGAAGGCACAGGCTTCAGGAGCTGGTGATATTTCTTCCAGGCCTATTTTCTCTTATTCCTTGGTTATACTATTCCATCATATATGCAAAAGCTGTGCATGAAGAGAAGACCAACAAACACTTGCCCTTATTACAGTTGTGCTTTTAAAACACTTTTGGTTTTAACAAGGTCCTTTTTTTACCATTCAGATTTTAAGTCTCACACTTCCAGTGCCATAATCTTGCAGTTTGTCTTCATAAACATGCTCAGTTTATGACCATCCAGGACAATACTGGCATTGACATGTTATTGATTGTACAGTGGTTTAAGTTCTTGTCCTTTAAGATTAGTTCTCCTGTAAAAATGATCTTGAATATGTGTTTCCTTTATTAGCAGCTCACAATTGAAAATAAATAACTAAATAAATATATTATGAAGTATTTGAATTTTAAACTGTCCATGTCATGTAATAGAAAAGCAACATATTTCTTATTAATATTCTATATGCCTAACTGCTCTAATAAGCAATCTGAAGCACTGCATGGGCAGGTAGGAGGGAAAAGTCTCAATACATGGAGTCCTTTGAACTGGGCAGATTATTCTGGCATGTTCAGATATTATCATAGAATCAATAAGGTTGGAAGAGACCTCAATAGCTTTAAAGCACCCATTCTTATGTATCTCACCATCCTACCAGATGACCAATGCAAAAACATGAGGCTATTCAGTGCCACAACTCAAGGGCTCAATGGTGCTAGTCCTCTGCAGGTGGTCCAAGACCAGGTCAATAGGGGATGCAGATGACTTGTCAATAGGAGAGTCTCAGAGATAAATGAGAAATTTGTAAACCCAGACTGGCCTTAAGCAGAAGATCTGAACTTTTTCTTCACCCACACAAATGGGTGTCTTTGTGCAACACCAGATGTACTGGCAGCTGGTTACCACAGAGTATCTACAAGCTGCAGCCACCCAATGAACCAGCTGGAGACTTCAGTCTCCTGAGTTGTGAGTATATCACATGCCTCCAGCTCACATTAAAATATGCAGTATTTTTTACATTAATTAAGTGATTTACAGACCAGTGTCACCATTTTTCTGTGCTTTGGAGGGCAACTTACTATGTGATTCTCCAGCTGAGTACAGCTAGTTTTGCCACTGCTGGCAACTCTGCAGCAAAATGGACAGCTTGTAAGCTGTGTCATTTATAAGCAGTGACAGAAATTGAGGTCACTTTTATTATAGAAAGGAACCTTTAAAAGAGCACATCACTGTCCCATGGACAATGACATTTACAAATGTTTTGCTGTTTTCAGTGAGCAAAAAAACATCACTCCTGCTGGAAACATTGTAATGGAAATACAATACTGCTGGAAAAGGAAAATCCAGGACAGCACAACCTCATCCAAGAGTTTCATGCTTAATAAATCCACTGTAAATTAAACTCAGCTGACAACATTTCAACAAGTGTTCTAATTCCCTTATAAACAAGAGCATTAACTCCACCATATTCGTTTACAATGGCTTCAGCCCCTCAGCCTACCGTAATGGAACAATTCAACACATCTGGGACTGAATTAGTGTCACAGACAATTCCATGCACTTAGAATGATCTTCTCACTTTGCATTACATAGAAGACAGTCCTCAGAGCAATCAGTATTAAAATACCCCCCACTTGTATAAGTCACCCTTGGAAATGAAATGAGCTGTTACTAGTTAGTGGCATATCCTCTGTGTTTATACAGCACCATTTGTGTGCCTGGTATGTGTGAAAAAAGTCACTACCCAAAGGAGCTTACAGTTCATATTATACAGATAGCTAACCACATCATTATAAACTTGTTATAGATTTGGATTTAAAAAGGAGACAGGCAAAACCATGGGGAGTGAATACATCTGTTTTGCAAGGAAATATGAGCTATGATACGGGGTTATGCAAGGATATAAGCCACTCTTTTAATAAGTGTATAAAATTAGGTGGAGGTGGAGAAGATTTTCACCAGCTCAAACACAGGGAAGATGGTCTATGTTTAAAGTTAGATTTATCAAAAGGCCTGGGCTCTGCATCTTTTGGGTCTTGTACCCTACTGCATTAATTGGACTAGACCAACAAAGGATTTACATGGCTAGAGCAGGCAATGCTCCCAAAGATATATGTAAATTCCCACACCTAGTTGCTGTTTAATCCTGAACATGCACTAAAAGCCAAGCCAATGCATCCTGTTTCCCAAAGCACCCAGAATCTGCTGCTTCATCTGCCCATACTCTTTCCAAGTGACACCTTGACAGTTTGGGTCAGGTGTTTTCCTCTCTTCCTTCTTCTCTTGACATGGGCTTTGCGTGTCCAGGTGGCTGACATACAGGCAATGAGGCTGGTGAGAGGTCTCCAGCACAAGCCCTGTGAGGAGAGGCTGAGGAAGTTGGGGTTGTTTAGCCTGCAGAAGAGGCGGTTCAGAGGCTGCTCTCTACAACTAGCTGAAAGGAGGTTGTAGCCAGGTGGAGGATGGTCTCTTCTCCCAGGCAACCAGCACCAGAACTAGAGGACACAGTCTCAAGCTGCACCAGGGGAAGTTTAGGCTTGAGGTGAGGAGAAAGTTCTTCCCAGAAAGAGTAATTAGCCACTGAAATGTGCTGCCCAGGGAGGTGGTGGAGTCACCATCCCTGGAGGTGTTCAAAAATGATTGGATGTGGCACTTGAAGCCATGGTTTAGTTGTCAGGAGGTGTTAGGTATTAGGTAATAGGTTGGACTTGATGATCTCTGCGGTCTTTTCCAACCTGGTTGATTCTATGATTCTATGAGAGGATAACTATCAGACACTACCAGTAGCTCAGAGAGATCATCCAGAGAAGCAAAGCCTGGAAGTTTCCAACCCTTGTTTGTTGTTGCTGCTGTTGTTGTTGTTAATTCCATAGCTTCCTTTCCACTTATCACCACATTCCCACTGCACAAAGTCTTTGAGTCCTACAGTTACTTTATCCTTTCCTCCAACAAGTACAATGCTTTAGCAGTTTGAATCTGACCTGCCTCACTCAGGAGTTAGAAAGCAATTTCTGCATCTGTCCGTGAGGTTAGCTGCAACAGAAAAAAATCTCAAGAGTATTTACTGCCTTACTTCACACTGTTATTTACTTCTCATGAATCAATATGTACTTACAAGTCCTCTTTTATAGGACAGGTGGCCATTTTCTTTCAGTATGATGTTGGATTATACCTTTCTTCTCTCTGTATAGCCAACATCATGCAAAGGAAGAATACAGGTTCAGATAACCAAAGCAACAACTCTGCATAAAAACCTCAACACTAGACATCCCACTGCTCTGGAATATTTCCAAGAGCACACAGAGAGCACCACTGGAGGATATTTTAGAGGGCCACTATCCTGATCCTACCCAGTAAACTGTAAACTTTGGTCTTTGTTGTATAGAAAGGTCATATATGAATCACATAGTATTTTCAGCTTATGACCAACCTTAATTATAGTTCAAAACCCTGAGTTAATCCAGTGATAGTCTCTTTCCCCAAATTGCTTTCTTTACACATTTTTTAACCTTTTAGTTCATCCCTTGAAACAAAATCTGTAGGAGAGGAGATCAAAGTATTGCCTGAGACAGCCCTTACCATTAATCACCAAACAGCATTTGTCAGGTATATTGAAAGTCCTCTGTCAGCTGAATGTCTCATGCAGTAGTGAAGGTGAGCTATGAGAAAGCAAGAGAAAAAGTCTCACCTCCAGGAAATGCTCAGCTTGTAACAGAAATACATGTGACATCAAAATGTGCATTAGTTTTTATTATTGTTGTAGACCCTGTGCAATTTTCTGGAGAACAAACAAACAAACACCACCCCCTCGTCCGTCACATACACACACACAAAAGAATGTATTTTATGGTGGGAAAAAAAGTGGTTTGTGGAGAAATAGATTGCAGACTAAAGGAAAGTGATACAATTATCTCCTACAAAAAAAAACCCAGCTGAGGAATATTATTAACTAAAAATCTTGGCATTAACCTTGTAAATTCTTTAGAAAGCAATGACATTTTAGAACAGCATGTGCATTTAAACAGTTCAAATGAGCCAAGTTCAAGCTGGTGAGGAATCTGGAGAACAGTCCTTATGAGGAGCAGCTAAAGGAATTGGGTTTGTTTAGTCTGAAGAAAAGGATGCTGAAAGGAGACCTTATTGCTCTCTACAGCTACCTGAAAAGAGGTTGTAGTGAAAAGAGTGTCAGTCTCTTTCTCCTTGTAACAAGTGACAGGACGAGAGGAAATGGCCTCATGTTGCACCAGGGGAGGTTCAGATTTGATATTTGAAGAAACTTCTTCACTAAAAGGATTATCAAACACCAGAAGAGTCTCTCCAAGGGAAGTTGTTGAATGCCCATCCCTGGAGGTGCTTAAAAGATGCACAGATTTGGAGCTGAGGAACATGGTTTAGCACCAGACTTGGTAGAGTTAGAAAATGCTCAGACTCTGATCTTAAAGGTCTTTTCCAATCGTAATGATTCTGTGATTCTATGATTATCTCTACTAACAAATACATTCTCCATATTATACAGAATCAGCTTCTGCACTGTGTCACATCAGGATACTTTTTATCTAGTCTAACCAATTGCTCCTCATGAAAAATTTCTTTCCTGTGTAGGACTGTGCTCATATAACCTTTCAGCTTTTTCTTAGGTAAGCAGAAGAGATTGAGTTGTTTAGGTTCTCACTACAAGGCATGTTTTCTGCAATATCCTGTGGCTGTTTTCTGAATTATTTATCAATTAAAAGAAAAATGCCAGCTTGCTTTGGTATGTTGCCTTGTTTCTATCTGGGTAGCTAGGATATATTCACAAATAGCATGAATGTTATTCCCTTTCCTTTGGGACAAATCAAAATGAAGATTAATTCTCAGCTTCAGATGGCAAAGAATTGTTTTGATGCCACTTGCTTATACTCTTATAAACAACCAGAAACTTTAATAACTGTTTTTTTGTGGAGGGGTTGTTTTCCATGAGAATACAGATGAAAGCAGCTAGGAAACAAATAACCTCAAACTTTTCTGAAAACCTCCTTAACTCCAAATTTCTTGGTCTTCAAGAGGAGTCATCAGACCAAAATATATAGTTTCATAGTTTCATAGTTTCATTCAGGGTTGGAAGGGACCACAAGGATCATCTAGTTCCAACCCCCCTGCCATGGGCAGGGACACCCCACACTAGATCAGGCTGGACAGAGCCTCAGCCAGCCTGCTCTTAAACTCCCCCAGGGACGGGGCCTCGACCACCTCCCTGGACAACACATTCCAGGGCTTCACCACTCTCATGGTGAAGAACCTCCTCCTCACATCTAGCCTGAATCTCCCCACCTCCAGCTTCATTCCATTCCCCCTAGTCCTATCACTACCTGACATCCTGAGAAGTCCTTCCCCAGCCTTCCTGTAGGCCCCCTTCAGATACTGGAAGGCCACAATTAGGTCACCTCGGAGCCTTCTCTTCTGCAGACTGAACAGCCCCAACTCCTTCAGTCTGTCCTCATAGGAGAGGTGCTCCAGCCCTCTGATCATCCTCGTGGCCCTTCTCTGGACACGCTCCAGCACCTCCAGATCCCTCTTGTAATAGGGGCTCCAGAACTGGACACAGTACTCCAGGTGGGGTCTCACCAGGGCTGAGTAGAGGGGGAGGATCACCTCCCTTGACCTGCTAGCCACACTTCTCCTGATGCAGCCCAGGATCTGATTGGCTTTGCGGGCTGCAAGTGCACACTGAGAGCTCATGTTGAGCTTCTCATCCACCAGCACCCCCAAGTCTCTCTCCTCAGGGCTACTCTCCATCCAGTCACTGCCCAGCCTGGATTTGTGCCTGGGATTGCCTCGACCCAGATGCAGGACCCTGCACTTGCTCTTATTGAACTTCATGAGGTTGGCTTGTGGCCACCTCTCCAGCCTGTCAAGGTCCCTCTGGATGGCCTCCCTTCCCTCCAGCGTGTCTGCTGCACCACACAGCTTGGTGTCATCAGCAAACTTGCTGAGGGTGCACTCAATGCCACTGTCCATGTGCCCCACAAAGATGTTGAACAAGACAGGTCCCAGGACTGATCCCTGGGGGACTCTGCTTGTCACTGGCCTCCACTGGGACATGGAGCCATTGACAGCCACTCTGTGTGAGATTTTATGTGTGTGTGTATGTGTGTGTGTGTATATATATATTTATGTATATATAAAGATGATACACCTACATATCCATATATATCATGCACATCTATTAAATGTATTCATTTTTATAAAGGCAAAAAGCTGTGGACCACATGCAGACTCTGTCTTTGTGTGCATCCTGCTAAGGAAGGAAAGGGCTGATGAAGTTTTCCAGTTGCACCAGGACCAGTATAAATATCTTGGCTGTCAGGAGGGCAAATTCAAGCCCAAAATCGCCCAGCTGTATCCAGTCAGCCTGGGCAACTCCAAGTTTCTTCATCATGTTTTTTACCCAGGCTTCACCTTGGCTGCTGCTGGACATCTCCCTGGTCACCGAGTCCAAGGTGACTGTCTTCAGAGGCAGGGAAGGAGGAAACATCCCTTTGCAGCAAAGCCCTAGAGTCTGAGGATTTTACTTTGCAAAACCCCCCAAATCCATGAATAAAACTTCTGATTGCTCACACTACAACCACTGCACCCTTCATAGGGGGAAGGATGACAAGAAATAAGGCCTACTCTCAGGCAAAATTAAATTGTCTATACCTTTAGGGGGTTATATTACTAAATTTTATTTGTTTCTCCTCTTCAGTTAGAGATCCCTGTAATTTTAGCCTTTAAAAAATGTCATAAAATGGTTGGATTAACTCTAATTTTAAGAAATTTAATATTAGAGGCAATTCTATGTTCTTAAACCTTCTTTGGAAAATATATTTCTATAATCTACAAGTAAAGCAGTTTTCAGTTGCTTAACTGTAAAAAGCTATTTGAACTTGCACATACAGCAGGCCTGTTGCACAGTAGACACTCTTGACTATAAGACATGCATCAGGAATATGTCTTATATCATAGAATAGAATCATAGAATCATCATAGAATCAATAAGGTTGGAAAAGACCTCAAACATCATCAAGTCCAACCTGTCACCCAACACCTCATGGCTACTAAACCATGGCACCAAGTGCCACATCCGATCCCCTCTTGAACACCTCCAGGGACAGTGACTCCACCACCTCCCTGGGCAGCACATTCCAACAGCTAACAACTCTCTCTGTGAAGAACTTTCTCCTCACCTCAAGCCTAAACTTCCCCTGTCCACTGGAGTGGACAGAAACTTCATATTAACTTCACCAGGGTGTCAGTCCAGCCCTTGATCCATTCAATGTCAGGCTGAAAAAAAAACACCCTATTAGTGAGGTGTAGAAAAATACTTGGAGGTTCAGCACAAGTTTGGGTTTTTTGCTAAAGTGACATTGGAATAAGGGGGAAACAATGAAGAGAGAAGAAGGATAAATCTCTAAACCCAGTTTATTCTGTGAGGCAAAATTCCACAGTGGCCACAAACATCTCATCTATTTCAGCTGACACCTTCCAAGTAGTACCTGGTTGCATATGTAACACTTTCCCATATTTTCCCCCCAGGACACAGTTTTGTTTACACTCCCAGTGCTGTGAATTTATAACTGCGGCATTGTTTGGGTTATTACATGTAATAGGAGCTGTATTTTCACAGATGGCTTGCCTTCCTTGCCAGATGTCTGGTTCTAATAGTGGCCTAATAACGCTGCATATGCTAACTTCACTCTGCATATTAAAAAATATTGCCTTGAAGGAACAAACCCCTTTATTTTTAGTCTACTTCTGTAAGCACTGGAACAACTCATGAAAGTATGAGCTGGATTCACTACTGCTTGCGAGCTGGATATCAGCTACCACTCTCTGAAAAGCGAACGCTTCATTGCCACGGGACCTGCCAGGCAGGAGATGTGCATTACTGGATTCAAATCCTGTTTGTGACAGACTGTAGATAATTTTGTAGCTGTCGGCCTCCAGATCCTCTTTAGTCTTAGAAGTCTATGATTCACCTCCCGAGCAAGCTTCACACAACCTTCACAATTATCAAACAAACCCCTAATTTATTGCTTCAAAAGATTACAGTCTGGAGAACCAAAGGAAACAGACAATGCCTGGGGGTTGAAGAAAGAGCGTGTAAACAGCACAGATGGGCTTCAAAGATAATGTTGAGCAGCACTGCCAAATCCAAACATTTCAAAACTATGACTCAGGCTGCAGAAAAGTCTTGAATTTTACTTACAATTCATGATATGTGAAAAATAACTTGTTTCACTAGTGCCTGCGTTATTGTGGAGGCACACTCTCTGCCGAACTGCCTGTCAGCGGTTCTCACCCAACAGTTTAGGCATACACTGACTAATTTCATCTGTAATTGAAAGAAGAGCAGAGAGATGAATGGTGGATAGCTGGGTTGGGAGTAAAGTCCATGCTAGCATTTGCATGCAGAGAAAGGCAGGGATAACTGGGACTTTGTCTGCACTGATCAATTCAACTTCACCCATGCAGCTCTTTATATGTTATGTGCAAGCCAGCCAGGTCAGGAGTGAGAACTGCAGACACTGTATGGGGCTGGACATACAGGAGAGCAGAAGAAAATATGGGGAAACATGAAGGACAGGCTGAGGGAGCTGGGGCTCTTCAGCTTGGGGAAAAGGAGAGTAAGGGGTGACCTCATTCATGTTTATAGATACATAAAGGGTGAGTGCCAAGAGGATGGAGCCAGGCTCATCTCAGCGATGCCCAATCACAGGACAAGGGGCAATAAGTGAAAGCTGAGGCATAAGAAGTTCCATGGAAACAGGAGGAAGAATTGTTTCACTGTGAGGGTGACAGAATACTGGAACAGGCTGCCAAGGGGGGTTGTGGAGTCTCCCTGTCTGGAGATATTCAAGACCCACTTGGATGAGTTCCTGTGTGATCTGGTATAGGTGATCCTGCTCTGGCAGGGGGTTTGGACTAGATGATCCCTCGAGGTCCCTTCCAGTCCCTAACATTCTGTGATTCTGTGATTTCCTTCAGAGCATTCAGAGAGATAGCAAGCAAATGTGGCTGGACTCCACAAAGTGTGAAGATGGTTGTGGTCATTGTGGCAATGGAGTGTGACAGTACTCAAGAGTCAGATGAAGCTCCACATCCACAGCAGTTTGTCTATATTTTAATCCCAGATGTCCATGGCATGGATGTTAAGCACCAGATAGCCTAAATGAGACTCATAAGCCCTTCCCCACATAAGCGTAGTGAAAGGTTTAGTGCCTCTGCATCCTCCCTTTTGCTGCTGGATACTACTCCATTGCCTTCCCAGAGACTGTTGCCCCCTTGTGATTCACTAGGTCATTCACTATACATTCATGCAAGTGTACCACAACTTGCTTCAGAGTAAAATAAGTTAGAGAAAACAACAACAAATTCAGGTAAAGTGGTCTGAAAGAATGCTGACCATGGACAGGATACAAGAGGGTAATGGAATCCCCCTCCAGCTGAGAAGTTACTTAAGTCAAGGCACTGTGAAATAAATCCTGGAGTTTCCCTTTAACAAATCACTTGGTGCTACGCCAGCAAGATTCCTGTGTTTCCAAACGTTTGTTTTCTTTCAATTTTCCTGCCAACAGCTATTGCCATTGTAAGTTCACCACCCCCATCAGTCTGAGGGAGCTGAATGAGGACTGTGTGCTCAGGGAATCGGAATTCCTCCACCTGACCCCTCACTGCAACAACTGGTGCACATCAGTAGAGAAGAATGATTCTCTGGTGGTGAAGTCCCCAGGTTATGAACAAATAAAGATGTGTCAGCCTGGTGTCTCTCAGAAGCACAGCCTCATCACGTGGTGTCACATTGCTCACTTTATTTTGACATAATTTGAGATTCTGATTTCCAGAACGTTAGAAGAAAAGGTCTAATTGGAATGCAGCAATCTCAAGAGTTTTTTTTCTGGAGGCTGCAATATCTGAAGTTTTCATCTATAAAAGATATTACACTTAGATCTGATACCAAGAGTTGCATGGTACTGCAATATTTTCTCACTTTCAAACACACTGACCCAAGGAATTTGCCCTTATCCCTGCACTGTGGCTGCAGCACTATGCAAACAGTGGTACTAAAACCCATCTGTCATATTTCAGCTACCTTTCCCACTGCTCTACTAGGTTCATCACCATCCCATTACCCCAGGAGGAACTGATGTTGGAGAAGCTCTATCATATAGGCAATGGTCCATATAGTCAGCTCAGTTCCACAGATACATAAATCCAAAACAACTCAGGTGGTGAGCAGAGATGCTTTGAAATTGCATCACTATAGTCATGAATGTCTGGGGGTTAACATGTCTCTTGCTTTGTGTTCAAATGCAATAATTGCTTACAGACCTTTTGCAGTGACTTCATATGATCACCTGGACAGTTGTCCTCCTTTACCCATCACTATTGCAGTACTGAACAACATACTAAAAGTAAACACTTCCCCATGCTGTTGCTGAAACCTGTCAAAAGAATGGTTTATTAGAAATAGTATTTCTATAATGAAAATAACTAGATCTTAAACAGTTCAGCTGGAGATCATAGAGAAGCAGAGGCTCACTGACTGATTTTTCCATCTAAGCAGCAAAGTAAGAGGACATGTCTAATTCAAGTCCACAAGCAAAGAATGGGTTGTGATCAAATTATGATTTAAAAGAGGAAAATGTGGACTGGGTAGTCAGCTGCTACTAGACATTCAGCTGACCTTGTCCATCTCAAGGATTTTACATACACATTGCATATTAATAGCCAGATTATCACCACATCTTCCCTTTTATATAGTCTTCTCTCTAATAACTGAGATTTTTCCTTATGGTGGTGTTCTTGATATGAAAGAATGATGATTTCTCAGCAGTTTCCACCTGTAGCCTAGGACTGGCAGATTAATCAGGAAATGTTACGTTGTTCCAGAGCCAACAGACCTTGTTGGGAAGTGTGCTAGGATTTCTCAGACTATTTGAAGTTCAGCATTTCCTCAAAAGATTCTGCCTTTTCACAGAGATTTTGTTACCATATTGATAGGAACAAATGCATCACAATGTTGGATCAAGGTGAGAGCAAAGTCCTACAGTATCTTTGCAGATCAACCAAATGATCACTTAGAGAAATTTTCTGATGACAGAGAGTCTGAGATAACCCTTTGGAAAGAAGAAACAAGCCTGGAGAGCATAGCATAGTCTAACCAGACAGGTTAGAGAAGTAAGCATGAGTGTGCTGTGTCTAGGTAACCCCAAGTGATCCTCCACTGTCCTCTGCAGGATCTAGGTAAAGACAGTGAGTCAAAGCACAACAGAAAACTGTATGCCCTAGAAATACCAACTGCAGCAACCTGATGTTTGATGAAACTGGCAAGGGACGGACAGTCAGCAGGGAGTGAGATCTCAAATCATCTTGGGCATGGTCCAGGCCCTGATGAATTCAGGGAGATTTTGCCATGAATTTCATTAGCGGTGAGTTTACTCACCAAGAGTTGCCTTTTCCTATATTCTTATTAACATAGTCAGCACTCTGCTCAAAACCACACAAGCCTGTTATCTACACTGGGGGATAGGAAAATAAAAGAGTATTAGTAATGAAATGGTAAAATAAACATTATTTGCCTTGGTTCTCCTTCATAATATGAATTCCACTTCAACTTAAAAATTAAATTGAGCCTCTCGGTGTGACTGTTCAAGCAGCTTGCCCAGCCATTCATCTCCCAGCTGTGCAGTGTACCACTTGAACCTTGCTGCCAAGTGTTAAGCACTTGAATAATCCACGCCTGGTGATTAACATAAAGACTCTTTTAATTCGTATTGTGGTATCAGTCATTTTAATGTATATGACACTTAGTTTATTTGTTCATTTCTGGGCTGAATAATTGCAGATTCCATGTCTTTGTTTAATAGGTAAGTAATATATTGCTTGCCACCTAAGTAGGTTGGCAGCTGAGAGCCTCACAACATGTGAGTGGCAGAACCAGGAATACAAGGTAAAGGCACTCGTTTACAATCATGAATTCGAACCCCCACCGCATGCTGGTTTTATTGTATCATAGAGCTAAATATTTTCTCCTTCTAACCTTCTATCCTTACCCTTTATTTACCATACTCATAGTCCACTAGGACTCTTTATTAGATTACAAGATGCTTAAAAAGTTTTAACCTGTACTTTGTCACTGACTGTGTAGTCAGCAAACCATAGAAGAAAGGCAAACTACCTGCTTCGATGTGCATTGTTCCGGAAGATTTTAGCTTAAAAGTTTGCTTGATTGGAAGGGGTCTGAAAAACAGAGGATGAAGAACTACTGTGAAACCAACAAAGCCTACATGATTTTCCTCTGCTGTACAATGTGAAATCTTCCTGTTTTGTCGTGTATTTTGCAGTGTGCACTTTAAATTCTTCATCCTGTTCCGAGAAGTGAAATAATGAACAGATCGCGTTGCGCTGGTCCAAGGAAGAAAACAACAAAGAAAAGTCAAGTGGGAGACTGGATTACATAAATAAAGGCAATTTTTACTGACAGGGTGCTGATTCAAATATTTATTTATTTTCTAACTCATACAAAATCAATGCTCGTGGAGGTATTGGGTTCAAAGTGGGGGGAAATGAGTTCTAGTTATCCACAGAGAACATATAGTATCAATAAAGCGATGGAAACTTCTTTGAGTAAGAAATATATTACATTTAATTTACAGAAACGAGATCTAGTGTCATATAGAAAATGATGGTTTAGAGCAATGGTATCAGGAAGGAGATTACTATTTGTCTCTGCTGTGGCTGGAATAGGTCACTCTTCACCCAGGTCCACCCAGTGGATGGAGAGGCTTCACTTCCACAACTCAGAATGGGAAAGCTATCACCATTGCCAGACATTTCACCTGTTTACTTGTCAGGTGGTCTCTTCTCTTCTCAAGGCTCATACACCCTCCAGTTTTTTTCAAGTTCATAACACACTTCCTACACTATTGAATTTGGCTAGGTTCAGACCAGAGACCTACATGTAAAAGACTGAAAACAGAAGGAGGCTCTGTTCTACTAGAAATTCATTTAGTGATCAGATGGAAAACTTCCCTTCAGGGTGAAAAAAGACTTAGATACGAGAAAGAGTTGAGAAAGTCATTCCTGGATAAAAGTAGTTCTAATTTTTAACATGAAACAAAGGATTATTAAAGATTTGTATGAGTCATGCCATACATATAGATGTAATGAAATGGTATCTAAGTCATAAATTCTGCTATTTACACAAAAGAGGGGGGATAAAAGGTCTCCTACCTCATTTTTTTCACGTTTCTCTTCATGTCTTGTGCACTCACTAAAAGGTAGGGTTTCAAGTACCCATAGAAAAAATACAAACGTGCAAAGAGAATAGACACTAGAAAGGAAATAAAAACCAAAAACTAAAACCAAACCAACTGCTAAACTGTATTTAAAAATGCTCAGTCCTGTCTAGAGGTAAAGCATGTTCTCTTTCCTCCCTACATAGACGTTGTACTCATACTCATATCACTAAAAGAAGAAAAGTACAGTTGCTTCATAACACTGGACAAAGCTTTCCAGAAACAAGATAGCAATTACCCAGAAATGCTGTGGAAAACATTACTCACACAGTAACTTGCTATTTACATCAAAGATAGCAGCCTTTAAAATTAATTAAAATCAAAAGCAAAAACTTCCAAGTTTGGGGTCATATGGCAGTCTGCCTAGAACGTGGAGTCTCTGTTCTTTGCTTTTTGTCCAGCATTTCTTTCAAGATATATATCTATATATACAGATATATGTCTGAGAGGGACGTAGCAAAACCTGAAAACAGGTCTGGATGAAGAAACTACAAATTTCATCTAAGACTATATTTGCAGTAGACAAACCTCCACAGAAAAAAATAAATGCTGGAATGATGCATTTTAATGAAATGACATTCCCTGTTCATGATCCACATAGGAACTCCATAGAAACCTAAACATCTCAGTCCACCAAAGCAGAGCTGACAGCAGTAGTGTGGCTTCGCTGGCGCTACCATGCTGAAGCATCCTAGCCCTCATGAAACGCAGTGCTTTTGATCCCCACAGAGGCTGCTGGGATGGATGCAGAGCAGGGCCAGTGGTGGTGGTATGAAGAGCTGTCAACTTCCGTGTGGACTACAGTCAGGATCCAGGTCCCTTGACAGTCAGTGGAAGCCACTCCTTTGATACCAGCAGGAGCTGGACGAAGCCCCAGGGCAAGTAGCAGGCTCCAAGGATGGGAAGGTAGGATGAGGCATTGTTGATGCATCTCCCAATCCAGTCCCAGTGCTGCCACCGCATCGCCCAGCAGGCTCTCAGTTCTCTGTAGGATCTACAAGTCGCTGCTCTTGTGCTTCTTCCATGAGACAACAGCTGGACTGTACAGGAACTGTTGAATGCCACAGCACTTCCTATTTTAACACATGCAGGATGCTAGTGGGCCAACCATCCCAAATTTACTTGAAACCAGGAAAATCCAGCTGCAGGATATGCCCCTTAGCAGAGGAACGTCTGTCTGTTCTTCCAGCAGCCAGCACTCACTGCCCGCTCTCCATTGTAACTTGCCAAAGCCAGTGCAAATTCACAGGAAAAAGAATGTTCGCATCCAGAGGGTATAAATCCTTCCTTACACGTGAGAATGGTGCAAGCATTTAGCCAGCATCTCTATCAAATATCGTAGAAAAGGTTACACAAAAATATTTAAATATATGGATACAGATACATAGATATTACACTTGCATAAAATATGTATATTCAAAACCCTTTGGGTAGTTTCACAGTTAGCTGAAAATGTATGCTTTAGGAATATGAACAATTTCCTACACTTTTCTAATTTAAGTAGGAGGGGGGGGGAGGGAAGGGAAAGAAGCATCAGCCTTATTAATAGTGAATGCTAAGTGCAGAAGTTTAGCTGTAGCTGTAGGGTTTTGAAGCAATTGATTTGACAGAACCTCCAAGCATAAACTCCGTTTTAAAAATCCACATCTATTCCCTAGGTCGCTTATTGTTTCATGAAAATGAAAACCTACGTGTCCTGCTTGTATCAGCTGCATCTCCTGAGACCATTCAATTAAACCTCATAAGCTTGCAACACTTCAATACAGGACTGGGTCTTGGGAGTACGCATTAGCCTTATTGCAGGGTTCCTGTGATAAGAGGAATTCATAACCCCTTGGACCTTGTAGAACTTTAACTCTAGAAATAGGAAACCTTAAATGACACCACAAGAAGCCCACAGCTCTGAGAAAATTAAAGTCAGTATGAAATTTTACTTATAGACCACATCATTTACATAGATTTACATAAATACAGAGATATTAAAATGTTAAATCAAAGCTAATGAACAGAGGATAGAGCTTTACACGGTAACATATTTTGTTACATTTTGGCAACTACTTTTAGTGTCTTGAGATTATATAAATAATATATATATCCATATATCCATAATATATATAAAGATATATATATATGTCCCTTTTTTCTTTCTTTCTTTCTTTCTTCAAAAATAGGGCAATTTTCTAACTGCAATGAGATGTGACAAGCAGTACACTTCTGGGGAATTATTGCATGCCTTGTGTGCACAAGGCAGAAGGAAGAGTATCTGACTTCAGACACTAAAGAAGTGGAATCATCAACCAGAAATGCACTGGAGAGATTTGGAACACCCTATTGCTTTTATAAAACTTGGAATTATACACTGTTGTTTGGTGGGGAGTTTTCTATTTGTTTGTCTGTTTGGTTTTGTTAAAGGCACGGAATAAAGGGGAAAGTAATACCTCTCTATTTAGTGGAGATCAAGGACCAGAAAGCTCCATTATTGTTTACCGAATACTCTTCATTGTCCTAACTCTATTCCCTGTGGTGCTATACCGTGCTGCAGTTGCATAAGGAGGTTAAACACGAAAGTTCATGCATTCTTTTTTACTAGGGGAAACAAAACAAAGCAAATTTCCTTGACCAGCAACAAAGAATTAGCCATTAGCATCCGATCATACTGTCTGGTGGGGAGAGGCAGCCATCAATCCAATCAAACTGCAACGGGCAAAACACCACCCGGTCGCAAGTACTCTTCCCACACTAACCTCACCTGGTGGAGTATCTCCTTGAGCTGGATGGTACCGTAGCTACCTAAGATGCTATAGGCACGGATCCAAGCTCAACAGCAATCTCCTGTCAGACCAGGCAAGCCTGGAAAGGCATGAAACTGGGGAAGAGAAAGGCTGTCCTGAAACCTCTGCAGTTTAGGGCTGTTAAGAGAATTGTGGTGCACTTCTGCCACGCTCCTTCCCCACTTTAAATGGTATTTGTTCCTGGCTTAGGGACACAGACTTCCCAGTGTGCGTGCCTAGGATTCTTCCAGCCCAACACCCACCTTGGGAGGCAAAGTACAGCAGAGAGGGAATAGGAGGACAAAAAAATATTAAAAACTGTGGACTATTACTACCTCCTCAATTCACTTTGAACGCCAAGAAAGAAAGAAAAACAAAACCACGCAAAACAAAAATCAACCAAACAAAAGACCCAAACGAAACCCCACACAACACAAACATAACAAAACTCCAAATAATGAAAAAAAAAACTAAAAGAAATTCCTCAGGGTCACTTTTTCTTTGCTGTATTTTTTGGATGTTTCCATGCACAGTAAAGAGCTGCCTCTGCTCTGATACCACACAAGATGTTTCAAAGTTTCGATACGGCACTCTGTTACAACACCTTCAAGTACTGGTCACTGATTCAATCGCCAAGCAAAGCTGCATTTTCTGTACTTGACACTGCTTCCCCCAACACACTCACTACTAGCAGCCACTCACACCTACCATCCACAGTCAAAACACTCCTGGTGCTTGCTAGGGCGATACTACACCAGCCACTTCTGAAAAAAATATTTGCCAAGGTTTAGGAGCAGACATTTTGCACAACTGCGTGGTTTCTTCCAAAGAGAAGAAAGGGGGGGAAATAAGCGTTGTCTGTCCCTAATTGTCTACTGGATTAGAAGGGTTAAAAGTATTTATCAGCCTAAAAAAAGTAGAAGCCAGCTCTGTACTGCTGCAGAATTCCTTGCTGGGAGGCAAAGCTGTAAACGCAGGCATTCAGTGCGGGGTGCCTGGTGCAGAACTGGATTTGTTTCAGGACCAAAAGGAGGTACAAGGACAACCTCCCCTGAGAGAGGATGGGCAAGTTACTGCACATCACTTTGCCCTTCCACGCAAAACACTACAGGGTTTGGGTTTCATGTGATGGGGATGGGGATGGGGGAGGTTTGGCATTTGAAGATGAAGGGAGCTTAGGGGAGAGGAAAGCTGAGGCATTGTTCTGTGCAGACAGCTGGCTCCTTTCTCCCTAGACCATGGGATGCTCAGTGCTGCAGTTGGGGAGCACAGTGTGATGGGGTAAGTTGAGCATTTGCAGTTAAGCCCAACTAGGGGTGATGATTTTGGCACAAAATAATCAGTCTTGGAAAGGAGTGAGTGGGGTAGGACAAAGGCATAGGTCCTACCACAAAAGGAGAGACCAGGGTGGACTGTCATCCTGCTCCAAGGGGCCAGAGAGTGCCAAGATACCCACCAGACCTGTCTCTCTCCTCACACCACTCACCCACACCCCAACCCACACCATGCAATGGTGACAAAGGGTGCAACGGGAATCCCGAGAGAGTGGGATCATCCCTGTCCTCAGGGTAATGATGTCCAGGGAAAAAGGATCCCCTCATCCCTGACCCTCTGGTCCAGGTAGATGACTTGGTATTTGTGCAGCTCCTTCTCCAGTAAAAAGATGCATCCTTTCCTTGCAGAGTCAATGAGAAACGCAAAGTGATCTGTCATGCGCTGGGATCATGGGCTTGTTCATTCATTTGAATTAGCAATGTTTTCTTCTTCTTCAGGGACTAGAATAATCACTCGGGTATTTACAAACATCAACCAATGCCTTTGCACGCTCTCCCCCAAACCATCATGACAAAATCACCGTCTGCAGGAGCCCCTCACCAGCAGTGTCCAAACAAGCCCGTGTGGGCTGAGAGCTCGAGGCTGTCGAGGGAGAAGGGCGCTTGATCTCCCAGTCCTGGGAGGGTCTTCCCAGACGGCTGTCTCTTCCTTGGGGTGCCTCTCCCTGCACTCCCATCCCAGTATGCTGACTGCTGCTATTGCTGCTGCGGGTGCAGTGGTCCCGTTCATACTCCTCCTGAGCCTTTTGCATTTTCCGCTTCTTCATCTTCCTTTTGTGAATGTGGAAGGTGGTAAGGGAGAGGAGGATCAGGCAGAAGATGAGGGTGACCAGGACAATTAAAACCACAGTGGATGAGAAGGACTGGAAGAGTTGACCCACTTGCGTGATGCAGGTGCTGCTGGTGTTGGAGGTGGCTGATGTCTTGTTCAGGATACACGGTGGCAGGGGCAGCCTCAACTCCTTTGAGAGCTTGGCACTCATTGAGGAGGCTTCGGAAGATGAGGATCTTCCTCCCCTCTCTGAAGACGCCTGAATTTCAGTCGTTGCCGGGATGCTGGCGGGGGCTCGCTGGAAATGCTCGGGATGTCGCCGGCTCAGCCTCACGCTCTAGAGTGCCAGAGCAACCTGCAAAGGGAGCCGAACACATCAGCACTCCGGGGCACCCTTGCGCAGCTCCCCCCTTCCCAAAACATCGCACCGGCGGCTGCGGCAGCCTCCTCCTTGCGCCCCGCCACGGCAGGGCTCTGGGTGGCCACAGCTGCCTGTCGGGGTGCGGCAGAGGGGCGGTGGGACAGGGACGGGGCATCGCGCCGCCACATCGACTTCGCAAATTACTCCGCATCCCGGGGCACCACCGCCCGCCCGCTCACCCCAACTAGTTGCCGCGGGGAAGGAGACACGGCCCGGCTGCGAGACCCCCGCACCACGCGGTGCCGGTGCCCGCCCCGAAGCCCCTTACCTGCACCGGCGGACGCAGCGAGGGAGCGCCCGGGCGCCGCGGGCGCTGGGGGCTGCGGCAGCGCGGAGTGAGGGCGCAGAGCGGAGCCGCCGCCGCTTCGGGGAGCGCCGCCCGCAGCCTATAGCCGCCCCGGCCGGTGACGTCAGGCGGCGCGGCCGGGCCCGCTAGCCGCCGCCCCGCACAGCCCCGTGGCGGCGGAGGAAAGAGGGAGGGCGGCCCCTGCCCGGGCCTCGCAGGTACCGGCGCACGAGGGGCCCCCGGCGCCCCCGCACACCCGGCGCCCCACCACGCTGTCGCCAGCGCGACTGGCCCCGCGCATCGCCCCTGTCCCCACCGTGTTCCAACACTCCCCTCCCTCCCCTGCTCACCCCACCCCTCCATCTTCTTCGCACCCCCAGACGCGGAGACCAGCCTATGTCTCCTTCCTCCCAAACACCCCAAGATACCGACCATCCCCACCCCCCGCAGCCAGTCCCTTCCCTCGTGTCCCTATCCACACGCAGACACGCCACGGATAAGGCACCCGCATCAAGTCACTTGAAGCCCCGCTCCGCCCGGCTACTGCCTACACCTATGTCCAAACCATATTCGCACCGGTACCACGCCCTTAGTGCCGGGTTCCCGTAGGGCACCGAAATCCCGTCCCCGCATCCCCAAGGCACCCCTACCTCGCCTCACAGCCAGTACACCCGTCTGCTTCCCAAGACGCCCATGTGAATCTGTGGGAGCTAAAGAATGCCCCAGACCCTCGCACCGAATTGTAACAGAAATCACAGGCTCAGGGAGCCTCGGTTAATGCTTACCAGGCTTTACCCGGGCTAAGTGTGTAAGAGCTGAAAATTAGACCATTTCCAAACATATGAGAATTTATTATTTTGGAAACATGGGGCAAAAATAATAATTACCTTTAGGTTAAAGCTCTTCACACATTTCCAAAAGGGGCATAGTGATGTGGTTGTGTATGGTGATATGGGACAAGACCTGATGACCTATTCTATTCCTTCAGTC
>NW_027142353.1:57839382-57904382 GCF_026170545.1 Melanerpes formicivorus
TGTCACAGGGTCAGCTCCATCTTCAGAGGGTGGTGGATTTATGCAGCCTCAAGGCTGCATTCACATCATGCGATCCAGGGTATTTTCCCATCTCACCAGTGATAAGAGGGAAACTTCCCCCAAAAAATCCAACTGCACTTTCCATAGGTTATCCCATGGATCAGGAATATAGTGGTCCAGACTGATGCTTGTATGATTCATCTGGGTATTTAGATAAACTGCAACAGCAACAATGTGCAAGAGTCATACAGGTCAACAGTTCAGTGGCTATCATCTGCAGACAGGAGGCTGGTAGAGAATGGTAGAGAAGAGACTTGAATTTGAGTCTTTTATCTCCAGGCAGCACATGGCTCAGCCTGAGACAGGAGACTTTCTTGTTCCCTCCATACACATAGCAACCCTCATGGTCCTCATAATGTTCTGGCTTTGTTCCAAGGAGGAAAACTGAGAAAGCTAGGAAAGGGTAGTGGATGACAAAGCCATTTACCTCTAGCTCTACCAGAAAAGCTCTACCAGTTCCAGGCTCACTGTGCTGTTCATCAGTGAAGTACATAGCTCAAATTGTGCCCAGGGCCTTTTATAATCTCTTTTTATTATTTTTTTTTATCAACTACTGTGTGAAGAAGGAAGTTAGTAGCAGTCATTGTTCTGTTCTGCTCATATCTCCTGAGTCCTAAGCACCCAAGAGGCCCCTGGGTTTATCCCCACTTTCTCACTATCGCAATAGTGAAAGAAATCCTAATAGCAGCTGCTGGAAATATCTTTTCCTCACATTGTTGTATAGCAGGAAAGCCTTTGTGGACAACCTTGTTCATTGGACCTGTCATCCTGCTCATAGCCAAAATATTAACAGAGGCCATTTTCTCTACTGCTCTTCTTCATTTTAGAAACTCTGTTTAATCATAAAACTAATGTTTCTTGGATTCCTAGCACTTGGGATTTTGTAGTTGAGGATGTCATTTGGGGGGGGGGGGGGGGGGGGGTAAAGAATAAAAAATTGTAACCACAACATCATCCCCCAAACTTCATAAACACAACATTTCTTTATGTTTGTATTTTCTAAACTAGGATTAGAGATGGGAAGGTCTTTCACTGCAAGGTACCATGCCCTGTAGTCAAATCCGACCCAGGATAGAAGCACCTGCCCACAGCAAAAGTAAAGCTATGTCAATAACTGCTTGTTGTACTGGATTAAACACCTTGCAGTCACAGTCCCTTGCAGGTACTTCTTCCCCTCTTTCCCAAAACTTCAGGGAGCAAACGGAGCTGCCTCAGCCGCAAACAGGATCAGTGCCCTTCCGTGGTGAGAGTCTTCTCTCTTTGGAGTGATGATATGATGAGCTTTTTTAAAGTTTTTAAAGTTTTTTATTGGCCACAACAACCCCATGCAGTGCTACAGGCTGGGGTCAGAGTGGCTGGAGAGCGGCCAGGCAGAGAGGGACCTGGGGGTGCTGGTTGGTGGTAGGCTGAACATGAGCCTGCAGTGTGCCCAGGTGGCCAAGAGGGCCAATGGCATCCTGGCCTGCATCAGGAATAGTGTGGCCAGCAGGAGCAGGGAGGTCATTCTGCCCCTATACACTGCACTGGTTAGGCCACATCTTGAGTCCTGTGTCCAGTTCTGGGCCCCTCAGTTTAGGAAGGATGTTGACTTGCTGGAACGAGTCCAGAGAAGGGCAACAAAGTTGGTGAGGGGCTTGGAACACAAGTCTTCTGAAGAGAGGCTGAGGGAGGTGGGGTTGCTTAGTCTGGAGAAGAGAAGGCTCAGGGGAGACCTTCTTGCTGCTGTCTACAACTACCTGAAGGGAGATTGTAGACAGGTGGAGGCTGGTCTCTTGTCCCAGGCAACCAGCACCAGTACAAGAAGACACAATCTCAAGCTGTGCCAGGGGAGGTTCAGACTGGATGTTAGGAAGAAATTCTTCACAGAGATAGTGATTACCCATTGGAATGTGCTGCCTGGGGAGGTGGTGGAGTCACCATCATTGGAGGTGTTTAGAAGGAGACTTGATAGGTTGCTTGGTTGTATGGTTTAGTTGATTAGATGGTGTTGGATGATGGGTTGGACGCGATGATCTTGAAGGCCTCTTCCAACCTGGTCTGGTCTAGTCTGTTCTGTTCTGTTCTGTTCTGTTCTTTAAAAGAGAGAAGGCTCTGACAGACAAATGAGACCAAGGTTCTCACCGCATTATTCCTGAAATGTACCTGATATCATGTAGGATGTTCTTGTGAATAATCCATTTGTACAAAAATGACACCATTTGTGTGATGAGTGCTTATTTTCTTGGTGATACCAGCAAGACAGCAGCTGCAGTTTCATTTTAAACTTGCTTCACCACCGAGTGTATTAGACTACTGAAGGACCACGTAATCTCTTATTACTGAACTCCTTTTCTCTCTCTGGCTCCTTCTGCTGAGTTTTGTTATGCTCTTTGCCATGTCATGTCTGCAATTAGACTGAAAACACTTTGGGAATACAAAAAAATTATCTGATTTTATCAGGAGATGCTCTGAGACAACACAACCTCTGTCCAAAATAAAACAACTGCAGCAGCAGCTGGAAATAAGAAGAAAATATCAAGGCAACAAACACTTAACAAGAGTGGCCAGGTTTTTTTTAAGCCCACAAGAACATAATTGGATATAACAATGTTCTTGCATGACAGCAGAAGACTTTTTAGCTATTTTGCACATACTCAAAGAAAGTATTGATACCATAACTTTTCTCTCTATACTTAGGTAAGACATGCCTGTAGCATACAGGACTGTGAGAAATCCTGTGTGTAGTCATTCTTTCCTCCTAGCATTGCTTCCTACTTCTTCTGATCTTCTACTTGGCTCAGAAGTCAAATTAGGTCTCTAAATCATTGCTATGATACAAATATTTTTCTTGCCTTGAGGGGCACAGGAGTATAGTTTAGCTAATCCACCTCTCACCACCTTTGTGGGTCATGCTGAAGCAGCATCAGTAGGAAAAGACAAGCTTGGAATGCAAAAGGCAAAGTGAGTCTACAGAACAGAAAGCAAAGGAATGGGCAAAAATGAACATGAGGATGCATATATAGAATGAAGAAAAGCAGGTTTGAACACAAGGGTTACAGTGTAGATGTGACAATTGTAAATAGCTGTTATTTGGGGCTCCACACACAACAGTGAGAAGAAAGATTACAAGAAGTTGGAATTTCATAACTGAAAATTATACAACATTCATAAAAGCAGCATTTGTCATTTCAGTCACAAGCACCTACTACTAAATGCAGTTTCAGCTGCTCTAGTTGGAGAGGTCTGTAATAATCCTTATGAGAATGCATATTTTTAAATTCTGTAACCAGATAGCATGAAAAAAAAAATTGAAGTGCTTTAGTATTTCTCATATAGAGAGATGTATAACTCACCTGCCACTTTCAATCCTGTGAAGTTCTTTCCAGCCTGTCATATTTGGTCCATGACTTTGTGAAAGAGTTGAACATTTACCACAAAGTCTGTGCTAAAGTAAGGCATAAACTCTGAGGGACTGGTACTAGGAGAACAGGATGTCTTCCTAATGAGGGAAGGTGTAGAAAGAGAAAGGGAAGATATATTGCATTTAGGTTCTTTACTGTGGAAAAAAAAATAGATGGGGAAAGGGGAAAGGGGAAAGGGGAAAGGGGAAAGGGGAAAGGGGAAAGGGGAAAGGGGAAAAGGGAAAGGAGAAAGGGGAAAGGGGAAAAGCGAAAGGGGAAAAGAGAAAGGGGAAAGGGAAGGGGAAGGGGAAGGGGAAGGGGAAGGGGAAGGGGAAGGGGAAGGGGAAGGGGAAGGGGAAGGGGAAGGGGAAGGGGAAGGGGAAGGGAAGGGAAGGGGAAGGGGAAGGGAAGGGGGAAGGGAAGGGAAGGGAAGGGGGAAGGGAAGGGAAGGGAAGGGAAGGGAAGGGAAGGGAAGGGAAGGGAAGGGAAGGGAAGGGAAGGGAAGGGAAGGGAAGGGAAGGGAAGGGAAGGGAAGGGAAGGGAAGGGAAGGGAAGGGAAGGGAAGGGAAGGGAAGGGAAGGGAAGGGAAGGGAAGGGAAGGGAAGGGAAGGGAAGGGAAGGGAAGGGAAGGGAAGGGAAGGGAAGGGAAGGGAAGGGAAGGGAAGGGAAGGGAAGGGAAGGGAAGGGAAGGGAAGGGAAGGGAAGGGAAGGCTACTTGTCTAATAAAGTGTTTAGGAAACATGGGGTCATTAAAGAAGGATGGCCTGTAAAGTGCCAACATGACACAGAATAAATGTGGTGAATTGCAGCCTCGTTAGTACAGAAAGCTAATGAGATAAATTGCACAGGATTTTTTCCCTCCACATTTGTCAGTTGTATAAAGACTGTGCATGGCTACTGTGTCTGCAAAACACAGTACTGAGAAATCACCTTGAAAGTGATGCTGTTGAAACCAGCAAGCACTTTTTGTTTTATAATTGGAGCAAGTAGAAGGTGGCAAAGGGAACCTTGATGATTTATTTGGGTATTCTATTTCCTTGGAGAGATAGACATTTAAGGAATTATGGAAGTATGATTTATCTGTTTGGCACCTGCAGGCAAGCAGACAACTATCAGAGGATAGCACTTTTACAATGTAGTTAAAGGAATGACACGGGTATCCAGAGACTTGTAACTTAAAAGGAGGAGGAGGAAAATGAGAAAGAGAAGGATAAGAGAAGGAAAAAGGGAACCCCCTGTTTCTGAACATGACTGGAGTATCACTATTGGGCTACACAGAAAGCATTAAGTATTTCAGGGTGCCTACTCTCAAGTATTTAATGGGCATTGGTGCAGTGCTGGCACATAAACATGACAGGTTAATGATTAACAAGAAAATCATTTAAAATTCTTAAACAAAATATTACACCTTAAAGGTTAATAGAGCTTAATTCTATCCATATGTTCAGGGTCTAGCAAATAAGACATGTGGACCTTCTGAGTCCAGCTGGGAATGGGACGCTGTGGGAAAAGGGAAAGTGACTGGGTAATTACACAGCTGGGTTAAATAAGCTTAAAATTAAGATGTCACACTGTGCAACAGCAAATTGGCAGAGGGACAAGGGCTACTGTTCATCAGGAAAGCTGGAAGATGTGCTTAAAGTAACAGCTGGTATAGATACCTACCAAATATTTCTGCAGCCCTAAAAACAGACAACATAACTGTCAAAGGAAAGGGCTTGGCTCTGTAAAGGACTGAGCTTCCTAACTTGCAGTTACTTAAGCCCTTGAACAGAACTGCAGCAGATGGCATTAACTGCTAGTGCCCTTCATACACAAAAAGACTAAAGAAGCCAAGCACACGTTGCAGGAAATTTGCCAAGAAATATCTTTCTTTAGCCTGAGTGTTTAGGGACTCATACTGAATGCAAAACTGGGGTACTTATCCATGTTCAAAGGACCATTTATACATTATATGTTAAATAGTTCTTGGATGGAAAGCACACAGAGTCTGAGAGAACTCGACTGAAAAAAAATGCCTATCTGCTCCTGCATGAGTGCCCTACTTAGGAAATCAGTGGTTGAGGGAAAAGAGGCTGAAGATTAGAATTTAGTCTGCGAAATCATTAGAATCCAGAAGTAGGAGAATAGAATAGAATAGAATAGAATAGAATAGAATAGAATAGAATAGAATAGAATAGACCACACCAGACCAGACCAGACCAGGTTGGAAGAGACCTTCAAAATCATCATGTCCAACCCATCATCCAACACCATCTAATCAACTAAACCATGGCAAGCATGGTGCTCATCAAAAAGGTCAGCTGAAATCCTCTTGGCACAAGAATCTACTCCTTTGGAGCATTAGAGAGGAACAAGGATGTGGGTGTCTATACAGCTCCATTGCTGGTGTGCCTTGCAGTGCAGTTTAGGCCTATGACCTACAGTTTGCCACCATACTAGTGAGGCCAAGGGCAGTTCCCAGCAGACAGTAGGGATGAGGTGCATTGGAGAGAAAGCAAGGGAAGAGCTTTATCATTTACCAGCATTTATCATTTCTGGTATTAGCCTTGACTGGAGTCCTATACAATAATAGTAATAATGTCTTATTGAATGTCTTAATTCTTTACAGGAGGACCTGTGGTGCTTTGAGCCTCAACTGGGATTTAAGAGCTGAGATGGGGGCAAGGCTGAGAATCACTCCCCTGCTCCCCCCTCCTCATTCCCAATAGAGAGGAAAAGAAAGGGAAGTAGCAAATCTGCCAAGAAATAATTTGGAGTTGGCTTGGAAGTAGAAAGGTAAAGAATTTTCTTATATATATATATATATATATATATATATATATATATATATAAAAACAATAACAGGAAGGGTTCACAAGGGTATGGAACAAGGATGGATGGGGAAAAATATGACTACAAAACCAGTCCTTTGAAGAGGTGTGGGTGTAGCAGGGAGAGGACCACATGGCAGAGAAGCAGGAAGCCAGCTGCAACTCTCTTTCATGCCCGTGAAGCGGGAGTAAAAAGAGAGAAATGGCTGCAGTGTCCTTTTTATAGGCTTGCTGGACAGGGAGGGGGAGTGGAACAGATTAACTCAGTTCCCCAGGGGCAAAACCCCTTCCAGGGAGGGCAATGCTCTCACAAGCCCTCCCCCCTCCCTGCTTTCAGGATGGGCGTAACCCATCACAGGACCATGTTTTCAGTTCCCAGGGTGTCTTCAGTTTATCACAGGACTGTAACCTGTGGTCTTCTGAGTAGCCATTCATAAGAATTTTGGTTTTTTTATTCTACTGTTTCATATGACATTGATGACAGAGAAACAAAATAATGGGATGCTGGTAGTGGGATGTTTTGAACCTGAGCTACCTATGTTTGAGCCAAAGAACTGATTAGATTGCCTTTCCAGATTAAAACAGTCCCAGAAAAGGAGAAAATGGGGTTAACTGCCTAGTTTGTGAAGGTGTCATTGTGTTTCAACTGAACACATTTGAGCTTTTCATATTAGTCAAAAAAGTTGTTCTGATTTTAAAACAATAGATTTGACAAGTGGCTTTGATTTAATTTAGCCATCGCATACGGTATTTTCACATTAAAAATAAAAAACCAAACAACAAACAACAATTAATAACAGCTGTCAGTTAAAAGCAAGGTATTTGTGCAAAAGTATATTTCTCCATAGATTTCCGTAGTGATTTTTACTACAACTAGAGCAGAGCACAAGCCCTACGAGGAGAGGCTGAGGGAGCTGGGATTGTTTAGCCTGGAGAAGAGGAGGCTCAGTGGAAACATTATTGCTGTCTACAACTACCTGAAGGGAGGTTGTAGCCAGGAGGGGGTTGGTCTCTTCTCTCAGGTAACCAGCACCAGAACAAGAGGACACAGTCTCAAGCTGCACCAGGAGAAGTTTAGGCTTGAGGTGAGAAGAAAGTTCTTCACAGAGAGAGTTGTTAGCCATTGGAATGTGCTGCCCAGGGAGGTGGTGGCGTCACCATCCCTGGAGGTGTTCAAGAGGGGATTAGATGTGGCGCTTGGTGCCATGGTTTAGTCATGAGGATCTTTGAGGTCTCTTCCAGCCTTGGTGATTCTGTGATTCTGTAAATACTTGAATACTTCATTGCTTGATAGACTAAGCTTCATTTGAGTTGTTCCAGTCTATTATGCAAATTGTATCATATTAAACAAAATTTATTGATACTTATTTCATTGGAGGATGACAGCATCTCTTATTAGCTATTTAAAGCCAGCCCAGCAGCTAAAAAACACTAACATGAAGGCTATACAAACAAAAATCTTGCAAATCAAAAGAATCCTCCTTATTAGCTGAGACTTTATACTAAACACAATCTGTATCACTTCAGCCCACAAATAACAATTGTGTTAGTGAGTAATTAAAGCAAGGGACAAAGTCAAGACTACAATATTCTATTCCCAATTCAGCTGCTGACTCACAGTGTGATTTTGCTCATTTACCAACTATAAAATGGAAAATGTGATAATGATAATGACAGAGATAATAATACCTACATAAAAGAAGTGCTAGGAGCCTTCATGTTTGGAAAGAGCTTTGAGGTAGAGCTGCTATATAAACACAAAGTACAATTAGCAAGGGACTACTAGCTTGCACATTCTCTGGTCTTTTAAAATTAAAGAGAGGTGAACTCTGTATATCTGAGACCAAAACATATCTGTTTTAAGAGCTTATTTGAGAAATTGTTATGTTTCACAGTTGCTATTACATTGTATTAGACCCATGGTTTTTGGAAGATCCATTTGCCAGTCATTAACGTGAGAAACTTTAAAAGCAGTTCAAAATAATCTGCTCACTGTGACTACTGGCTACAGCTTGTCTTGCTGTGTTCTCTGTATCTGTGTGTAACAATACACTTGTACAATAGGCAGGAGAACATGAGCATGGGAAGAAGGAGTAGAGGGTTCAGTGCTTCAGTGAAAGCTGAATTCCCGAGGCATGAGGGAACTTACAGATTTTCTCATACTATAAATCTACCCTGCCAAAGTCTCTGAAGATGTTCAAACATAAACCAAACAATCATTTTCCTGACCAGGTCAGTTGTCTGCTCTGAGCACAGTGACATTCTTCTGCTTGCCGAAAGCTTTTGAAAATAATGGATTGCATTAGAACACAAACCTAGTGAAAATGTGAATAAGAGACTCTGGAAAGGTGAAGACTCCCTTGCTGAAAGGCAAGTGAAGCAGTAGCTCTGGAAAAGCATTATAAAGAACCAAAGTTAAAACGATAATGACAGCAAATGTACGGACTACAGAGCTTTGGAGACCACAGTACAATGTCACTTGGCAAAACAGGTCAAAGGCATCTGGAAGGGTACAATGGTGCTTTCTTTCATATAATCAACTAGACTCTTAAAACAAATTAAATCAGCTAAAAAAAGAAAAGTCTGTGCGTAATCTTTCTGTGCAAACAAATGATTAGTGCTGAGGAGCACTGAAAATATCTTCTATTAATAGCTTGTTTTGTAGGGAAATATTAGACAAGATTAGATTTCTATAAACCTAGCAGACTACAGGACCATGAAGAGTGAAATGATAGTAAAAGCATCTGTGCAAGCATACATTATTCTGAAAGATTTTCAAGTGGATGACATCACAAATCCAGTTCTATTTTCCTCAGAAACATGCCAAACACTCAGATCACCATGGAAAGGAAAATGTTCTAAGTCAAGGCTGTAGGAAAACTCTTCTACGCTGGTTACATTTCATTGTCACTAATTATGTTGCGTTGTGAAAGTCTCCATCAAGCCAACACTGCAGTACTGAACCATTACAGAAGGATCATTCTTTACAAGAGTAAAATTCAATTACAGGACCTGTGAGGTAAAGCAATTTAGCCAAGGCCACAGAAGTGATCAGTGGCAGAAGAAGAGCAGACCCTGGGTGGCAGCATTTGTGATGTGTATACAGAGTATAAAGACAACACTTGCAGGGTAGATTTGTAGGCCAGCCCAAACTTAAGGAATATTATAAAGCTGTGAATATTTTGCAACCAACCTAGCTGCCTTGCCATGGTAGGGCAGTCCTCACAAACACACATCTCTGTGCTGCTGTTTAATATTTCAGAGATGAAGAGCAGTTAGCTGGAGACAGAGAATGAATGCATCGAATCCAAAGGAGAGTTAGGGGGCGAGAAGAACAGAATGGGCAGCAAGCACAGCACTAGGTGTGGCAAGATTTCTCTGTGATGAATGATGTCATCTTGTGACAGGGTCCAAAAAGCCCTCACATTTCCGTGGAAGAGGGCACACACAGATACATTGCTTCAGCTTTCCTTTTTAAAAATTATTTAATAAATCCAAATGCTATTGGGCAATGCTCATATGTCACTGAATAACAGAGATAAGGAGGAAATGTATTTTATGGAGATATTGTTCCGTAGCTGCCAGTTGTAGCCTTCCCTTAACATCCCTACGAACTACTCAGCACCAGTCTTAGCAACATGAGGGTTGTTTTTCTGTTCTTAATTGAGTGGAAAGTACTGCATGTCTTTGATTTGTTAGAGACATTAGTGGGGAGCAGGATCTTGGGAGAGCTTTCTGAGGACAGTAAATAGGATAAACCCGGACAGAACTGAGGTAAAATGAAATATAAAAGCACAAAACTGCTGTGGATAGAAAAGAATCCTTTGTGGTGTTGCCTCAAACACAGCCTTTTGCCAGGATTTTTTGCCTGTGGAGCAATGAGGACTCTAGAAAATATGAGGACTCTTGATCCACAGTGTTAAGAGCAAAACTTCCCTTGTTTGTACCTGAGCTGTCTCACATCATTTGCTCCTCAGAACTCCTTTGCTAATTTTTGGTTTATGCATTAAAATCACCTTGATGGGTATTTCTTGTAACAACCAGTAAATTGTTCCTTTGTCTCCAGAGACCATCTCAGAATCACAGCATGGTGGGGGTTAGAAAAGACCTCCAGCCCGCCTGCTAAAGCAGGTTCATTTAGACCCAGAATCACAGGGAAGGGTGAATTGCAACGAAGCCTGCAGAGACTGCTGTTAGAACATGTCCAATGATTGTTTCATGCCATATTGATCTTGGCACTGCTCCTCTCAGCTCTGAAAATGGCAGATTTCCTTTTTTTTTTCTTTTTTAGCCTCAGTTTGCCATGAGCTTCCTTGTCTGAGAAAAGCTGGATAGGAGGCACGGAAGTATCAGTGTCAGTGGAGTGCATTCACTTGTGAGGAGGGCTGGGCAGAATCCAAACAGGCATAGTCAATATTTTATGAAAAAAGCCTTACACAACATTCCTCATCCCTTCTTTCTATCCTGGCTGGTGCTCAGCTGGAGTCATCACAAATCAATCATTATTGCTCTTTCTGCAAGCTTCATTCACCACCCTCTTCATGTCTTCAGCAGGCAGCTGACCTGACTGCTTCCCTTCTTCTGTTCTGCGTCCCTGCTGAGTCTCCCCAGGAATTTCTAGGCCCTGTGTCTTAGCCCACATCTTTGCAGTGTGAATGGGAGAGCTGTGTAGGCTGGATGTGCCATGTGCCCAACACACTACTGTGATAATTTCTCCACTCTGAAAAATTTGCAGTTGAAGCCTGGGATTCACTTCAGATTTGTTGAGCTGTAGAGGAATAAGGCCTGTGATTTCAAGACAGGGGAGTCAGGTTAAATTACACTGAAGCTCAGAACTAATGCAAATGCCATATACGCGCTCCAGGGAACGTTAGCCTTTTTTCCAGCTGAACAATGTATACATGGTATTTTATATGCAGTCTGGTGTAGGTAAAAAAAATGTCACAAAACACTGATATCCAAGAGAAAGCACTGAAAGCACTAGCTACACAATTTCAGATTCCCATCAGAGACAGCTGAAGCGCATTCTTAGCTTCTTGTCAGTTATTGATGTCAGATGCTGGGGGCTGCCAAGCCTCCATTTCAGTGCTGCTCTTGCACCTTTAACTGCCCCTGCCAAAAAATCACTTGGCATGTTGCTGAATGAGTGACTAAGGACTCCAGTGATGTTCACACTAAGGACATCCAATGATGCTCATGTACTTTTTCTTCAACTCTAACAACTTTCTTTATTCTCTGAAAACTATGTTATTTTTTAGCTCTTTGCAAACGTGGCCTGGTGAACTATTCTGGCCTGGGCTTTCATCCCTCAGTGACCCCTTGGGTTTCCAAGCCCCTGCCCTCCAACAAGATCAACATTTCAAATGAGCAAATGAACAGTTTCATCACCATATTCTGGTTTCTTCATCTTTGCTTTGAAATGCCTGCTCATCTCTCATATCCTAAACATAAGGCAAATTTCTCAGCATCTTGGACTTACTTCCTTTACGGATGATATTTCTCAGGTTGTCAGTTCCACATCATCTCCAGATCTGCACATCTTGTTCTACATTTCCTTCTATAAGATAACTGTTATGTCCTATATATAGCAGAAACAGATCAGGCTCAACATATTGCCACTCGTCACTCTTATCCCACTGTCTCTCTCTACCCCTCTGTCCCATTTATCATCTCTGGTTTCTGTTAGCAAATCAACAGAGCATTTCATCATCAGTGTTCATTTGTTAACCTTACAGACTACTCTCTCAGTGGGCATTGAAAGCTATCCAGAAGCCCTTGTGAAGGATGCCCATATGTTCTCCCTGTTCCATTCTCATTTGTCCACCTTGGAGAGATTAATCAAGATGGCTAAATTTGAACTTCTTTCATGTGCTTGTGCTTAGAGTCTCTTGTCAAAGGTTAGGGCTGGGCCAGAAATAAAACAAGTGACAGACTGACTCCTCTTTTTTTCCTCAAAGGGGAAGGGAAAGAATAAGGAAGAGAGACTTATGGTTTGGAAAAGAAAACTTAAATTATCTTAATGAAAATTATAATAATAAATGAAATATATGCAAATATATACAAAACCAAAATTGAATACAACTGCCATAATGGCAATTAGTCACCACTGATGCTATGGCAGAAGTCCCAGACTAGGACTCAGGGGCAGATGGGCATCAAATTCAGGAGCTAGATTATGGAACTGGATTCAGGAACTCAGGAATCAAGACTGAAAGCAGAATGGCCCAGAGTCCTCCTCACATGCTAGCCACTGAAGAAAAAAATGAAGAAGACCTCAAGTCTCATGATCCCTCCAGTTTATACTAAATATGGTGTGTACTGGATAGCTCATTGGTCAGTTTAGGGTCACCTGAACTGTCTGCTCCCCCCTGCATGTGAGCCTTTTACTCTGTGCACCCAGTGAAGTACACAAGATTTATCACTGACCTTGATTTGCACACCAGTCCTTGGTACTAACTTAGAATCATTGAGTGTTGTCACTGCCAGAAGCAGCCACTGTTAACAGCAACCAGGCTGTTAATTTCAGGAAGTGCAGGTACAAGAGGCTGAGCTGAAAAGTAGAATCACTTAACAAAATTAGTTGTGTTCTAACTCAGACCAGGACATCTCTAAACAATCTGTCTGTCCAAGTGTCCCTTGTTTGTCCCTCAATAGCTTTCCAGAGACTTAGAGTGATAGCCATGGAAAGGATCTGTAGCTACCACCTCTTTTAGTGTTTTTTCCTAAAGTTGAGGCACCAAAGTAGGTACCTCTGTTCTCTAAGTGCAGTAGGCACTATCTTCATCTGGCATCAGATCAATAGAGCTGCACTTTTTTTAGCCCAGTGAAACTTTAACGTGTCTTCAGCTTCTAGTACACCTATCACTGTATAATCTGAGATCTGTGAACAGCTCATAGCCCTTTAACAAGGTACCACTTGTTACTGAGTGCACATGTGCTCCTTGCTGAGCCAAAACCCAATGTGCGCTGCCTTCAGTTCTGTGAAGGTAGTTTAAGTTAACTTACTTTTTGTCTACCAGATAGGGAGGGCTAAGAGCAGACACACACACATTTGTGAAGACATTTGCTTAACAGCAGGACCCAACCACATTCTATTGGTGCAGCGGAGAGCAAGTTCTATTGGTGCAGAGGAAGTTTTACACAGAGTGATTGCCCATTGGAATGGGCGGCCCGAGGAGGTGGTGGAGTCACCATCACTGGAGGTGTTCAGGAGGAGACTTGATAGGGTGCTTGGTTGCATGGTTTAGTTGATTAGGTGGTGTTGGATGATAGGTTGGACATGATGATCTTGAAGGTCTATTCTATTCTATTCTATTCTATTCTATTCTATTCTATTCTATTCTATTCTATTCTATTCTATTGAAGCTGGTGAAGGGCCTGGAGAGCAAATCTTATGAAAAGCAACTGATGGACCTGGGGCTGCTTAGTTTGAGAAAGAGAATGGTGAGGGGAGACCTCATTGCTGTCTACAGCTACCTGAAAGGATGTTGTGGAGAGCTGGTGCTGGTCTCTTCTTAAAGGCAATTAGTGATAGAGCAAGTCCCTGGGGGTGTTTAAGACCAGGCTGGATGAGGCTCTGGCCAGCCTGATCTAGTGTGGGGTGTCCCTGCCCATGGCAGGGGGGTTGGAACTAGATGCTCCTTGTGGTCCCTTCCAACCCTGAATGATACTATGATACTATGTGACTGGGTAGGTTTAGACTGGACATTAGGAAAATTTCTTTCATGGAAAGAGTGGTCAGGCATTGGAATGAGCTGCCCAGGGAGATCATTGAGTCACCAACCCTGGATGTGTTAAAGGGTTGTTTGGATGTGATGCCTGGGGATATGGTTTAGGGGTGAACCTTGTAGAGTAGGATTATTGCTTGGACTTGATCCTGAGGGTCTTTTCCAACCTGAATGTTTCTGTGATTCTGTGTTTTCTAAGTAAAGTAATTTCTCTCTTCTATTTCCATTGGAAAATTTAAGTCCTGTACCAAAGTACCAAGGTACCAAGTACCTGCTCTTCCTAGGTGAAGGAGACTGCTGGGGAAATGTACATGACCTTTGGGATGGCTGCAGAATACACTGTAAATAGAATTGTCTTCATGATGAGAATGCAAGTTAGACTGTGCCCCATGGCAGAGCAAATGAAAGGGACACTCTTTTGACCTTTTCAAGTCTGATCTTCCTGGAGATGAAGCTGCTTTCAGGCATCTCAGTGTGAGACCTGGCCACTCAAAGAGCCTGGGCACTGCCTCCAGCTACCTCAGAGAGTCAAATGGATGAGCAGTCGCCCACCCAGCTCAATTGTTCAAGTGTTTCCAGGAATTTTAAGCTGCAGACCAATTAGTATACAGCAGGCTACAGAATTTTCACCTTTCTTGTTCTGGAAGAAATATTAATTATCTGGATAATATTCCCTTCCACTTTCTGATAATTTTACCTGAAATATTTTATCCTTGTTCTAGTCATTGGCCTCTATTAGGTTTCTGAGTTTAGATGGGATGTACTGAGAAATATACTCCTGTAAGTGACCATTCTGCCTGGTGATTCTTCCTAAAGAATATTGGGGGTCTCCCCCTACACATGTAAACATGTGATCTCAGTTATCTGCCTTTAAAGCAATTTCTAGAGACACAAAACCCTCTGGCTATTTTCTTCATTGGTTGAATCACATTTGCAGAGCCTGAAACATTTTCACCACTTTTCTTGCCACTTCTGAACATAATTTGGAAGTTGCTTCCAAAGGTTCATTTTATAAGCTGTTCCTATAAACTCATCTTAAGATATATCCTGTTTTATTCATTGCTGCTTATAACCTCTTTGGAAGCTCCAACTTCAATATACTTGCTGACCAAAATGCATTTCTTCCTGATTATAAAATACATATTGTTTTATGAGGCTCAGATTACTCACATCCGTTGGGCCCTAAGCAACTTAGCAAGATGAAAGTAAGGATCAGATTTTTATTTGCACAAGTAGAATAGCCAGGGCTGTAACAGTTAATGCCAGCTGCATTAGCTGGGGGTGGATATTAAATGCCATGTCTTAAAACAATCTAACTTTCAGAGATCAGAATAATACCAAATGTGTGGGCCATATGATCTGCCTACTGCATAGTTCATAATGCTTGCATGTGAATCACCTCATGCCACTGACTGCAGGCAAGTGACAATAGATCTAATCCCTGTTCCCAGCTTTTGTTAGGATCCAAGGATCCAGCTGCCTCTTTAGAGAAAGCAATACATGGAAAAACACAGAAGCAGGGAAAGGAATGGAATGGAATGGAATGGAATGGAATGGAATGGAATGGAATGGAATGGAATGGAATGGAATGGAATGGAATGGAATGGAATTAACCAGGTTGGAAAAGACCTTTGAGATCATCGACTCCAACCTATCATCCAACACCACCTAATCAACTAAAGCATGGCACCAAGCAACCCATTCAGTCTCCTCCTAAACACCTCCAGTGATGGTGACTCCACCACCTCCCTGGGAAGCCCATTCCAATGGCCAGTCACTCTTTCTATGACGAACTTCTTTCTAACATCCAGCCTAAATCTTCCCTGGTGCAGCTGGAGACTGTGTCCTCTTGTTCTGGTGCTGGTTGCATGGGAGAAGTGCAAGCAAAGCCTGCTCTTGCTGCACCTAGCTGACAACTATGGGCCTGAAAACACTCCCCCAAAGCCTGTCAGACTGAGGCAGGGTCTTTGTACAACTCTCTCTTTCCGTAAGCAAAATTACTTTGCAATTATGCCCTACGGTAGCAAAACTTTTTTTTCTGATTTGGGAGGAGACCTTTGAACTGATAATGCAAAGGAAATGTTACAGCCAGTTAGTTAACTTCCTTTGACCTTTGTTTCAAAACAGAGGAAAATATCTGGGTCTGATCAGCCACAAATTACACAGCCTGAATTCCGATCCTGCTTTGATCTTCCTTTGATCATACATTTACCAGGAAAAATTAGCTCACTTGTATTTAGGGTTTGTCTGCAGAACAAGGAAACAGATACAATGAAGTGGAGGTGGGCAACACATTATATTGATTCTAATTAGTAAGCAGTTCGATTCAGGTAAATATGTTGAGATGTATACATAGAACATAAGCATAGGTAATTTGAAAGACCCATAAGGAATATTCTGATATTTTTGAAAGCTAAGATTCTAGACTTCCTTGGTTTTGAGTCAGTGATATTGTCTGAAATAACATCATTGCAGTGGTTACTTCCCTTAGTTGTTTACCCTGCCCTTACCAAATCAAGGTATAACCAAGAAAGATGTAAATCCAGTTCTGAGTGACCAACCTTTACAATGTGAAGTAAAGTCATCACTTCTCCATCCTGGCTAAAGCCACTGTTAAATGTGGCTTCTCACTCTGAGATTATCAGTGATCATTGTAGTGTATAACTGCATTTTTTTCCTCTTACAGTTCAAATTTTGTGGGAGATGAGAAAGGAAAAGCAATTTAGTAAAAGCAGTAGGTTTTTCTGGTTGGATGGTGAGGTAAATGAGAAGCCATGGCTCAGAGAACATGACTCTAATGTCTAGAACCCACAAATTCCAAACAAAACAGAACATATTCACGGATACAGAAGCTTGGTAAAACCTAAGCCCTTGCCCTTTCCCAGGTATAGCTTGCACAGCTGTGGACACCAGTGCAAAAGTCTGCTCAGTACCACCAAGTAAGAACAACAACAAAACAGGTGAGTAAGTGACATATGCTGGAAGTCATTTTGAGGGATAAATCTGGTTTTCCAAAGTAAACCTTGTTTTTTCAGATGAATGCTCTCATAAGTCTGTAACATCCCAGATTAAAAGTCTAGGACATGTAGCTTTGGACAAAAATGCCTTATATTGGGTGAGGAGAAAGCTTTGCTTCTAAATGCATTGAATCACATACTAGTCCCAACCAGTGAAGGCAGAAAACTGTGCATTTTAGATACCTTCTTTTCCTTACCCCAAGGAAACCTTACTTTACTTTCTGGCTGGGTTAAGATCTTACACTGAAAATGAAAATGTATTTGCTGATGTCTGGTAGTGGTCAAATGTACAGTGTAGCAGAGGAACTGAAAAATTGGTTATATTCCTCATCTGGTGATAAGATTCAAAGTAACACCAGAAGCATTGCTTAATTTACCTTTCAAAGCTGGAAACCACTACAGAACATGTCAGGAAAAAAAAATAATGGGACAATTTTATCAGTGTTTAAACTAAACATAGTCTGATCTTGAAGGTCTCTTCCAACCTGGTCCATTCCATTCCATTCCATTCCATTCCATTCCATTCCATTCCATCCCATCCCGTTCTATCCCCTGATCATTTATATTTGCATTTTCTGCTACAGGTACATAGATATTCATGATCTGGTAGCCCATCTTCTGGAGACATATGACACTTGCTTGGAGGTGTTTAGGAGGAGACTTGATAGGGTGCTTGGTTGCATGGTTTAGCTGATTAGGTGGGTTGGATGATAGGTTGGACGCAATGATCGCGAAGGTCTCTTCCAACCTGGTCTATTCTATTCTATTCTATTCTATTCTATTCTATTCTATTCTATTCTATTCTATTCTATTCTATTCTTCACCTGACAAAAATCAATTGGTCATGGCAAACTGAAACCAAAGACACTAACAAACATAGGATACCACTCATTCTTCTTGGATTCTCTGAAAGCTGCTGTAGCATTAATCATATATTATTTTGCAAAGCCTTGGGATTTGGAAGCAGCAGTGATGGGCACACTGCCTCACATCTCCTGCACCATTCTGTGGTTGGAATCACGCACCACATGTGAAGGTTCTGTAGAGGAGAAAGAGGCAACTACTCCTGTATTTAAACTTTTCCCCCAACACTGAACAGACAAGTAAATGTAGCACTGCCACAGCATTCATAAAAGAAGAATAAAGATCTTACTAATTACAATGCTTTATATTTAGCTTCTAAACCTGGCAAAAACAATACAAAAAGTCTTAAGAAACAGTCACTTAATCTGCAGAGAATAATGCAGTGCTGAGCAGTAAGAGGCAGGATTTATAAAGAACAGACCTTGCCTGACAAAGCTCACACTTTTATATGGAACTACTGAATTAATGGATGAATGGAACAGGGAAAAAAAAAATTTAATACTCTTGGATTTAAGCCACATTTTTGAACACTTGGTCTGATCATTCTCTCCCTCAAAGCCAGGCAGTTATACTGACATAAAACTGGAGAGCAACAGAATAGAATGTTGCTTCCTGTGTTTCACAGTTGAGCTTAAAAAAGCTTAAAAAACTCAACTGAACCAGCTTGTCCATAACCATGTCTCATTGGTCTGAAGCCTGGAATGAAGGACAAAATCAAGGCTAATAAAGAGTGTGTAAGGAGAAGAGGTAAATATTTGAAGATCAGTCTTGGGTCTTGTAATTTGTAATACTTCCATAATGAGAAAAAGAGGAGTAAACAACATATTAATGAAATTCACAGGTAATACTGAATTGAGAAGTGACAAGAGAAACAAAGAAGCCAGAAATATAGGACAAAGTGATTAAAGTCATCAGTAACAGAGGCCAAAAATAACAAGAATCACCTTGCAGTGAAGGACATGAGCACAGGAGAAAGGCAATCAGCATGGAAGATGGCTTCCATAAGAAGGAGGTTCTTGGGTGACAGAAACTTGATAGGCCTAAGAGGATAAAACCCAGCAAGTTTACTTTCAAGCTTCTGAGCAAAATGATGGTAGAAAAGGTGTATATGATTTGTACATGTATGTGCAAAGATGCAGCAACACAGATCAGCAAGAATCGCTCCCTGCAACATATGAGGAATATTGCTTCATTTCAAGTGAGATTTTGACAGATGACAGGGGAGTTCAAAGAACCACAGGACAAATAAGAGCACTTAAGGAGCTGGTGCCCAAAGAATGATTAAATTGGAAATGCGTGGGATGAGCAGTGACCAAAGAATGTGACACAAACGTTGAAAAGATACAATCAAAGAAAGAATGGAAACTGAGGCTGGAATAAGAACAAAGAGCCATCAAGAAAAGGTTTGTGAGACCCAGAGGACTTTTCTCTCTGGCTCAATCTTATGACAGATGTAATAGACATAACTGATACACAACTTGGACTTGGCTGTCCATGCCAGTTTTGAGTTGCTGAGTCTTCCTATTTTCCTCACTCTTTTGGTTGCAAATTTGGCTCAGCTCGTAGTGTCCTGGCTCTTCCTCCTATTGCTCTGGCCTTATTCCCAACCATCTCTCCTGGCTTTGAGCCAAGTATGCATATTCTTTCTCTGAGTTGTTATCCTATAACATGGAGAACAAATCTTACTGCTACCAGGACCTCTTTCCAGAAGACTTATTCCCCTCCAAGAAACACAGTAATCAGAACACTTTCTGCATTTGAATTATCTTAAGCTTTTAAGTGATTTTTCTGGATATGTTTTAGGGAGAACTTAGTGATATTGTCGCCAAACCTATTTCCAGCATGAAAGAAGATGCAGAATTTGCAGATTAAGTTTTGTTCTTAATGAAATAAGGAATGGGAGAGTAGTGAAAAGAAATGCATGAAATCTCATAATGATACTAAACATTGTCAGAGAATGTGCTGGGAAACAGGAAGTTATACACAATGAGAATGCCTATGGAGTGCTAGGCACAAGTCAGTAAACGTAAAGGCTGGCACACTAGAAAAGATGACCAAAACATCGAGATGGAGCCAAGGTCAAAGTAGATATGGGGAATTTTCTAAAGGGTTAGAGCTAACATTGGTAGGGCCTGATGAGAAAAATGAAGAAAATGCTTTTTGTTCATGCTGAAATGGTCAGACATTATCCTGTCTTACTCTTTCCCTCTGGAGAGACAGCCTTTATGGTCACAGCATACATGAAGGGTCAGACAATTCGTCTGCTGTGGAAAACCCAAGAAGCTTTCTTCAGAATTTTCTCACTGAAAATAGCTTCCTACACTCACAATCCTCCTTTTATAGAAAGAATTTTAATATGCATCTTTTTTAATTCCCCCATCCTTACTGCTTCAGTTTTATTGTGGCTTTGCCTTTGTTTTCATGTTCTTTCCATTCTGCTGCATTATGAGTTCTCATTTCACTTGCTGTAAGTTAGAGCTACTGTACATATATTTAGAATACAGGGGGGTGTATGTGGATACAGATATTAATAGATACATGAGCATCACATAGCTCTCATTACTGTTCCAATAGTATCAATTTTATTCACCATATGCCATGCTATGTGGATCTCACCTTCACTAACTTCAGATGGCTCTTTGCACATGGTCCATTAAAAGCTAACCTACGAATGTCCAGTATTTCAGCATTCAGGATACTTCTTGGTTGTATTTGTTGGCTCAGATGTGATACAAAGGACCTGGTAATGAAAGAATCTTAAACTAATTTAATTGAGGTTTGCTTTGAAAAGAGAATTTTTATGATAACTAAACCAGTCTAAGGCTTGTTTTATCACATTTATAAAATGAGCAAAGACATTAGCATGGGCAATCTGGAAGAATAAAAAAGGGTCACATCCTGCTACTCAGAGAGAATTCATGTGCATTTTCATTCCTCAGCATTTGTCCCTATTTGTACATCTTAAAGCCACAGGGGAAAAATGGTCTACTGTCATCCAGTACTTTGTAAGTCATAGAATTTGAGTACTTTGTGTGAGTGATTGATGTCCATAAAACTTGTCATTTAAAACTTCATTTTACTTGAAAACCCTGAACAAAACACATACAGCCATAAGAACTAGGAACTAATGTTTCCAGAATCCAATTCGATAGATAACAAGTAAATTAAAATCAGGAATAAATTCCCTTTCTGATATCATTCAAAATTTGAGAGCCAGAAACTGTGATTCCTTTGTATCTCTGTGAACTGCACTTTCAGCTCCATTTTCTATGATACAGTAATTATTCATCCATGAATATTTCTCATGCCTCTCTAAAACTCACACAGATCAAATCTGCCCCTGGGGAATATCTCCAGAAAACAAGATATGGTGGATGCATAGAGGAAAGAGGGTTCTCTGTAGTACCACACACAGTCATAAAAGGAGGAAGAGACCAGCAGGTTTTAACCCATACCCTCCATCACCAGCATATACATATTCTTGTTCTGCAGGATGCAATCACAGTCTTGTATCACCCCCTGTTAAGATCCACGCTATGTATCTCTGATTGTCATGGAGACTGTTTCAAAGTTTCCCTGTGGTTCAGCAGCAGCAGCAGCAGCAAAAAGGACAATAGTACTTGCTCTCAAGTGGCTGAAAAGAAAGCAACAAAGCATACAGGAAAATGGAAGGAGCTGTGACTGAAAGGGACATTGCTACAGGAACACACTCTTCAAACTATTACAAAGGACCTTCTAGCTTCTCTGATACAATTATGTGCCTGCATTTTTGCATAGTTTCAAATAATTATGCCTTCAGGATAAACACAAGAAGAGCATTTTCAAGACTAGCACATTTCTCTTTCCCCTTTCTTCCCCCCAAGCTGGGATGCTGGGGTGTTTTAGATTAATGTTGTTAATTAGGAAACAGTTTAGTTTACATAATCTTGTCTGGTCTTCCATTCCTGTGGGCATTGTAAACATACAGACTGATATACAGTGGCCTGGGAAAAGAGGCAGGCAGAGTCCCAGGTAAGTGAAAGGTGCTAACAGAGCTGACTTTTTGCAAGACCTCAGGCAAGTATGTGATTTGCAGAAAACTGAGGAGACAGTTTTCTGCCAAATATGATGTTAGGAAGAAGATCTTCACAGAGAGAGTGATTTGCTGTTGGAATGGGCTGCCCAGGGAGGTGGTGGAGTCACCATCACTGGAGGTGTTTAGGAAGAGGCTGGATGGGGTGCTTGGTGCCATAGTTTAGTTGATTAGATGGTGTTGGATGGTAGGTTGGACTCAATGATCTCAAAGGTCTTTTCCAACCTGTTTAATTCTATTCTTTCTATTCTATTCTATTCTATTCTATTCTATTCTATTCTATTCTATTCTATTCTATTCTATTCTATTCTATTCTATTCTATCCTATCCTATCCTATCCTATCCTATCCTATCCTATCCTATCCTATCCTATCCTGTGACCATCCTTAAGCTGTTCTCAAGTAAGGGCAGTTCTCACAAAAAATGGAAGTAAAAGCTAGAAATGAGCAATATAATATACAAATTAGTGCAAAACAACTGAGTTTAACCCCATCTCAGAAAACTAAGCCATCAGACCAAACTTTCACAGGATGTGTACTTAATAAAATAGAAAGATAAATCTCAGAAATTGATTGGTGACCTTCCTGTCAGGATTTATGCTGGTATTACCACAAAGATCACAGCACCTCTCCAAAAAAAAATGAGTGATGCCACAGTTGCAATCTGAATCAGTCCTCTGAAAATGTGAAGGACACCATCACTCTCAAAAGTAAAAGGTTACGATGAAATCAGAGAAATAGTAGAGCAAAAGATGTTTCCACAAGCTCCTTCCGCAGCATTTGGAGCAAACTTGCTGTGGAAGGAGCTCTGCTCTGGAGCAGACCAATATACTGGAAAATCATGCTCATTAAAAAGGAAATATTTTCCTTTGAAAGTGAGCAGGTAGAGTTTGATGGGCACATATGCAATTTCATGGTAACAAGCAAAGCAGGTCTCAAACCTCCTGGGAATATCCTAGGCAAAATTCTGTACCATGGAAACTTCACTCCTTGATCTTTATGTTACAAAGGTACAACCCTTTGAGGGGAGAAAATTCTTGTAACAGATTCTTTCTCAAGGAAGGCTTGAAGAAACAGAAGGAAGTGATAAAACAACTGGTAATGTCTGCTAAAAGGAAAAACTAGGAGAAAATATGAGAGAATGACAACATAGTGAAGTTTCAAAGAAAGCTGTTATGGCCGATGTAGCAGCTTGCACAAAGCCAACTTCCAGATGCTGCCTGTGACCTGGAAAGATAATTGACTGTGGGTAAAGAAAAAAAGGAAAACAAAACAAAACAAAACCAGAGAAAAACAGTTTAGGTGCTGTTTAGGAGTCTAGGAGCCAGCCACATGAGTTTGGGAACCATATGGGACATCTGTGTAAAGCATTTCAGCTTGGGATACTGTAACAGTCTGGAGATAAATCACTGTGCTCACAGTGACCACCAGAACTAGCAGAACACCACCCACGCGAGCAGAAGCACTAGTGATACTGCACTGTACTTTTTCTTATGTGCAATACTTAATTCAGCTGAGAGAGAACATTCTACCTAATAAACAGGCAGCTCATGATAAGGTCTACTGCCTTGAGCAGAAATGCAGACTTCTGCTATTTGCAGGACGAGTGCATTTTATGTGTTCACAGATAGAGAGGAAGGAGGTAAGATAGGAGGCAAGAAACAGTTCTAGGATGCTGAATTTTGCACTCTCCATTTTCCTTTCTCTGTGCTAGGCCAAGCAGTTGAAAGTAGGTTATCATGTTTGAAAATTCAAAAGCTTGTTTATTTAATGCCTCGCTGTGTGGATTTCCATCCTTGGGAGCACTGCCTTTGAAGACACTGTGGACCACAGAGTACAATGGCACAGAAAGAAACGCTTTACATGAGAGGATCAGATGTTCCATGTGAGATTCATTTAATTCTGAGGCAGATTTCACTTCATGTGCCTCTTCCCAAGAGGCAATTTTCTACATATAACAGATCACAAATCCCTCTAGTTTCTCTCATATGCACAAGACACCCAGTAAAACAAACAGCAGTTTTCTTTGTAAGAGTCAAACCACTGTGCTACAAATTACACAGCAAACTGCCTTTACTATATCATGTGCAACTTTTTTTTCCCTTCCAATCAATTATCTGCCTTCATGTAGAGATAATTATTAGTAGTAGAATTTCCTTTGTCTTTCATAGGCAAGAATGACACTGTCTTACACTGTCAGAAACCTGTGTGGTGGATGATGCCCAGAAATGCTGTGAAGCTTTAGATGCCTGCCTACTTACCTGTCTGTTTCCAAGCTTTTTAATCCAAGCACAGAGGCTGCAGCCATTTTCTCCTCAAACAACACTGCAGCTTGTCGGGCAGATGATGTATATCCCACATGGGAGAGGAGAGAGCTGGTTTCAGCTTTCATTAATATAAAATAAAACACTTTAAGATTAAAAAAAAATGTAAATTTTATCCTCTCTATTCATAAAATGTAATTGTTCATACAGAAGGTGATTGTGTTAATAATTTTTGGCACATCTAATGTCATAGTGATAAAGTTCTAATTCCTGGCAAAGGCTCACAGGGCTTGACAGCTCAACAAATGGTCTCCTCGTGCAAACCTGTAGCTAACATCTGCTCCTAGGACAGGTCCAATAGATATACACAGGAAAAACCATTCCTGACTTTCTGTTTACATCTGCTTATGTCCCACAATACAGTTTTGACCTTAGAAGTATTATTACCTGCACTTAATTCCAAGATCATTCTGTGAAATAAATCTCTGAAGAACAACAGAAGAAAGCAGCTAAAATCCAAACAAATCCATGTGGAGCAGATGTTGGTAGCAAGACAATGGAAAAGACAATATAAAGCTGATGAAAAAGAGATTTGTACATGAGTAATGTGATGTGAGAAGCTGCTTGCTTCTGATTACATTTACAAAACACTGAGGATTTTATGAGATCTGCCTTGAATTCTTCTCAGAAAATCAGTCATCAAGAAAATCAGTTTTCTTATGCATTAACCCTCCTACTTTTCTGGGCACAGCAAAGCCCAAGCACCACTTGGGTCTCAGATTTCCTCAGACAAGGATAATATATCCTCTCCTTGGTCAAATTCTCTAAGGAAAAAGAATCTTCTCTTTATCCCAGAAGTGAGCAGTTTTGAGACAGTTCTCTTCAGGTGGTTACACAGCCTGGAGGTGCCCCCTACAGTCTGTGCCAGCTGAGGTCTGCCCAGCCCTGGTGTACTGCTCTGCATATAGCAAAATGCACACACGTTTCAGGAAAGAGGGATGACTGAATCAAGTGACAGGGACGTAGAAGGAGATGCATTAATCATCAGCCTAGAGAGGTACACAGAACATTGTTCCCAGAAATGGAAAAGCTTTTAGAAGCTTTTCTGTACTGAAGGCAACAGTAATTACCATCCTACCTCTGGCATGGTTTGGAAAGGGACTGATTCTCCACTGAAGTGCCTTGGGGTAATACAACAAAAGCAAATAAACTTGAAGAATACTGGTTTTCCTCTTCAGCATGCACTGCACACACTGGCTGCTCAAGACCCAGCACAAATCCTTTCAAAACCAGTGGAAGGTCTGCTGATTGACTTGAGAAGGACAAGAATCAGTATTTTGTTGCCATAAGACATCCATGGCAGGTTAATATCGCTGTCCATGCTCATCAGAATGGGAGAAAAATAAGGTGAAGGCTTGCATAGTCCCACTGCAGCCAGTGAGGCTAGAGAAGGAAAGCAAAACCTTCTCAAGTCTGGCCAAGCTGGGGAACAGTGCCTGGTGCTGGGGACCAACACTCCCTCTCACAACAATCAGGCTGTGTCTAGCACTTTCACTTTCCTGACCACTATCACTGGGTTTGTATGATCCCTCCTTGCCTCTAACACTGATAGATAGTTGCTTGGTTTGGACGAGCAGGTCACAGCTCACTGGCAGGAGCTGGGTTTCTGCCTCTGTAGTGTGCACAGCAAATTCTTGAAAGCAAAACTGAAATACTGGTTTGCAAAGTGACTTTTTTCCGGCCACAATTTCTATACTTCTTTTAATTCTTAGCACATTTCACTTCTCTAACTCTCCCAATACTATTTCTTTAAAAGTGTGTTTGTGATTTCACTGCACACACTGACTCTTACCTTGCTCCCTAAATATAGAGATTTATGATGAAACAAGGCAGCTGTTAAAACGTTGTGCACCATTAACAGTAGTGGAAGCTTGGTTTCTATCATATTTCAAATCAACTGAGATACAGGACAGGAGAGATCCCTAGGTTGTTAATAACCTGGCTGCAACACCAGATAAAAGATTTTGTGATTACTTGAGGCTGACTTTTTTCAGCTTGGGTTTGCAGCTCTGACCATGAGTGGCAATAACACATATGCTCTATGGCCTCCATGATCTAATGCCATTAAATAAACCACCAGAGTATCTTTTCAGTACATACTACTTTCAACTCTGCTCAGCTCTAGCTCAAAAATCACAAACTGAATTGAATGACAGAAAGACTACAAAAGGATTAGAGATGAGGCAAGGCTTCAGGGCTTTTTAATTTCTCTTGGGGGGAGATTAATGGTATCAAGACCTATTGGGGAGTCTTTCTGCTACAGGCAGCACAGAGAAAGAGACACTGCTGGTAAGCAGCTCTGAGGCCATTCAGGATTTGTAGCACAGGTCAGCCCAAACACCGTAAACACTGAGAAATTAACAGTACAGGTCTGTGTAGCACTGATGCCTTGGTTTTGATTAGATTCATTCCTTAGTGGGTGGGCTGATGTTCTGAACCCAGTTTTTCCTTCAGGTGGAAACCTGAAGAAAAAAGTTTGGGCACAGGGAAAAGGCACATGCCTCAAAGGAGAAAAGGTGGTCACAATATGTGAGCAGAGCACAGGTGTAGAGGCTGTAGCCTCACAGGATGCTCCTTCTGTATGAACAGGCAAGGGATCATGTCATGAGCCAGAGCCCCGCTGACAGCCAGTGGGATTCTGCTTCCCACTGAAGACAGACAGAGATTCCTCATCATACCTCTCAGCAGATGCTGCAAGCTGAGCCATACCCTGGGCTAGGGAGATCTAAGGTACACCTTTTGATAGAGAGTAAAACCAATTTAAATCAACAAACATCTGAGGGTGCTTTGATATATATGATCACTAGCAGAAGTTTTTGGGGCCCAAGGGCATGCTAGGCAGCCAAAATGAAAAGTTCATTTCCAGCATTTGCAGCTATTTGTGACAATTGTTTGCTGCTGCCTTCACAGATTTTTCTCCTAATTATTATATTTTTTTTATCCTGTTCATTTTTATCCCCAGCCTAATGGCAGGATTTGTCTTCTCCTGGTTTTGCCATCACTCCCATTTTGTTTGTTATTATTTCACGCTGTCACACACCCTGCTTTTGCATCTTGCAGGCAATGCGATTGTTATGAGTAACCAGCTTCTCTGCTCTGCAGACAGAACTTCATTTAACTGCTCTTTTCTCTTGCTGTTTTGCCATGTGGATGATGCGTCTTTTAAGTTTCTCTTCCTAGTCTTCATGACTGTGAATAAGAAAACTCTTGTTTGAGCTTAGAGTTACCATGGTGACAAGTTTATCATCTACCCATTTGGATGCAGGTTATCCTTCAGGCAATGTTTTGGCCTGTGTTAGTCATTCTGTGCTGATGTTAATTGCTGATTTGTTGGGGTACATGTGAGAGCATAGAGTCCATGGGGAGAGGGGGGAAATAATGTCATGGAGTATCAAAAAAAGGCAGACTGGGATCCAGCTTTGAAGAAATGGATTACAAGGTGGTGAAATCATGGAGGCAGAAGTTCTGAGTTGAGTTGCTGGCTGTGACACAAATTGTATGGACAAGATTTTTCTCTGTCTACACCTTAAATATTCCATGTCAAATAGAGCTGGTGCTGGCAGGATTGTGATTTGGGTTGTTATTACTATCATGCAGGGAACATCAGCATTATCATACTTCATATCAACTGGTATTTTCTTCACTGGGCCTCCTTTAGAGTCCAGCAGCAACAGACTAAAACCTTTTAACTCCCTCAGTCAGCTGGGTTCATATTACAAGAGATTCATATTACAAGAGAATAAGCTCCATATTACAAGAGGATTTACATATGAATTGTAAAATGGGCTCATGTTGCAAAAAGAGCCCATTACAAGAGGATGGGCTATGACATACTTAAACCCAGCTTCACACTAGGGATATGCACAAGCTCTGAGCCACACAATGTCAAGTCTGAGACTGCAGATAGGTTTACATCTCTTCTTTGAAGCTCTTCTGTTGTCTTACCCCTTGTCACATACTCTGTACCACTCCTGTTCCCTGGCAGGTCTTACCCACCCCTGGGAAGTTTCTGGGGTGACATGATGACCTAGCAGTTATGCTGTCTCATAAATATACACATGACAAGTCTGGACCACATAGCAAACACAAAGAATGCACAATCTTTGGTCTGAGCCTCTCTGTCACACACAAGAGGTGTCAGCTGATTGGGATGTTACTGTGTCAAGCAAAATTCTGAGCATCACCCCTCAGATTTTTATTGTCAATATTTGTCTTGGTCAGGCCATTAAAGCTAGAAGTCTGTGCTCCCATCGGTCTGGACAGGAAAGCAAAGGTTCAGGGGATGAGAGAACTCCATTGCAGTCATACCGCACCATGGACCATACCACATGATCCAACAGATCTCATGTCCCCATGGAGATTACTTATGTTTGCAAGTCCTCACGTTGTCTGAAACTGTACTCAGGCATTTCCTTCTGGCTTGTGCACCTCCTCCTCTATCCACTACAGATCAAGTCAGCAAGTTGTTCCTCCTTATGACATGCCAGCTGCAGTAATGGTCTGCAAGTCTGCACTCACTCCAGAACAAAAAGACATTGGGGAATGTTTTGAATCAGACAAAAATATGCCTTTCCCTGAATGTTATGAATCATCCTCAAGATATTTATCTTTGCCCATTGCCTTTGTATATTTTGACCTTTGTCTTAAAATGTCAGAAAGCAAAAAAAAAATCCCTGGGGTGAAATGAAAATAAATTGAAATAATTTATAGATATTTTTTTAAACAAAAAAACTTAACAAGATCTTGCTTTTGAAAATCTCTAAAGAGTCTTTCCATTATTTGATAATTGTAATTAGGGTATGGAAATTAATTAGTTGTAGAAAAATGATTATACACCCAATTAAAGCAAATTGAAACAGACTTAAAATATTGGCACCCGTTCCTGCTGTCCCAAATAGAAACAATTAATTTGACCAGAATTAGTGTTTGACTTCAGATAAAGAACTATATTTCATGTCTTGGCATTGCAACAATGAATTTTAATGAAAGACTTGGGTGTGGGGCGGTGCTGACTGGAAAAAAAAAAAGGCAATGGGGGATTCAATTGCAAAAATCAATAGTTAACTGTTGCACAGGAATTACTAAACGCTGGGAAGGATTATTTGGCTCTGATTCCATTTGCATGTCTCAAACGGGATTTGCTGTTGCTTAAATCTAGCAGGGAAAGCTGGACCTCAGGATGGGGCAGACCTCTTCTCAGATCTCATGAACAGGAGAGCTTTTTATTAAAAACCACAGCAGTGGATTTATGCAAGTGTGGCTCAGGGCTGGCACAAGAGATATTCAATGCATTCTAATTTGAACAGGAAAACAGGAGTGTGATGAAAGTAAAGTGTGCAGGGATGAAATAAAAGGAGAGCAAAGAAATGTCAGTCAGACCACATACTAGCCAACTGCAGATGCAAACATATCCAGACTGGAGTCTAGTGTCTTAGAAGTAGCCCTTCTGACCTTGTGAAGGACCTACTGTCAGTTGTGTGCCAGATCAAAGACCATGAAAAGCACAAAGGAAAAATCCTCAGCTCCTTTCTGATACTTGGCTTCAGCCATTATAACATGTGATTTGATGTCATCAATACTCATTACAGGACACGCTAGTTCTGGGAGACAGAGCATCCTGGAGATAGCTTACCCCACCTCTTCATATATAACAGCAATGCAGCATTGAGAGTTTTCGTAACTGCACGACTTAAGTGACAAATATCTATTGTAGAGCTGATATCTTTCAAAAGAAATCAGTACAGGCACCATACTGCACTACAATCCACTCACAAAAGCAACTTGTAATCTGACTGCTAGGCAGAAACCACATGAAAGAAAACAGTAAAGTAATATCCAGTGCCTGCCTGATGCAGTCACTTGCAGTGGGGCTCACTAGAATAGAATAGAATAGAATAGAATAGAATAGAATAGAATAGAATAGAATAGAATAGAATAGAATAGAATAGAATAGAATAGAATAGAATAGCATTAACCAGGTTGGAAAAGACCTTTGAGATCACCAAGCCCAGCCTATCATCCAACACTATCTAATCAACTAAACCATGGTGCCAAGTGCCTCATCCAGTCTCTTCTTAAACACCTCGAGTGATGGCAACTCCACCTCCTCCCTGGGCAGCCTGTTCCAATGGCAAATCACTCTTTCTGTGAAGAAGTTCTTCCTAACATCCAGCCTAAACCTCCCCTGGCACAGCTTGAGACTGTGCCCTCTTGTTCTGGTGCTGATTGCACCAACCCCCACCTGCCTATAACCTCCCTTCAGATAGGTGTAGACAGCAATAAGGTCTCCCCTGAGCCTCCTCTTCTCCAGGCTAAGCAACCCCAGCTCCCTCAGCCTCTCCTCATAGGGCTTGTGCTCCAAACCCCTCCCCAGCTTTGTTGCCCTTCTCTGGACATGTTCCAGCAAGTCAACATCTTTCCTAAACTGAGGGGCCCAGAACTGGACACAGGACTCAAGGTGTGGCCTAACCAGTGCTGAGTACAGGGGCAGAATGACCTCCCTGCTCCTGCTGTCCACACTATTCCTGATACAGGCCAGGATGCCATTGGCCTTCATGTTCTCTCCTGCACTGAAGTGTGGGGCAGCAGAAGCAGCAACAGCCTTTTCTCCTTCCAGCTTGCAGCCTAGCACACAAAAGGTAGATGCTACCAAACACCACTGCTTGCACATGATCTTATGTGAATAAAACAATAAAGAATAAGGTGCCTGCTGCAGCTTTCCTTTTGCAACTCCAACCCTCCTCCCAACTAAATATATAAAATTTTGCACTAAGTTCCCCTTTCTGTTAAGCACCTTGGCAGATCTTACCATACAATCACAGGAAGCTCTCTCTGTCTTACATTCCTCTTCTTCCATTATCAGCTACAGAATCACGTAACAGTTTTGTATGCCTCAGACTGCATCAGTCTACTAAATTTCAAATGACTGGGTGATTTGGTCCCAGTGAATTAGCTAAGCTACAGATGTATAAATAACAACAGTGACCACTGCTCAAAGCCCCAACAGGATAGTTGTAAAATCACTGCTCTCTGCACTAAACCCAAATGTTGTTTCAGCTATGGTTTATCATCCATTAAAATAAGCGATTACAGAAATCAAACAAGTATGCAAAACTCCAATGTGTTAGGAGCCTTTGATTGATTAATTTTATTAGTTCACCACAAACACAGCAGATAACAGCTACTACAGCTACTTTGGATTGCTAGACACCAGCACAAAATATCTGCACAGGTACATTAACTTATTAAAGTATGCTATTAAATGTCAAGGAGAATATCATGAAAAGCTTTAACTCATTGAATAACTGTAATTTGCTGAAGGGCATCAACGTGTTAACGTTAGGGTGTCGTATAAAATTCATTCTGCAACGTAGTAGCTGTACCTCTAAAGCCTATTATAGCTCTATCCCCTCAGGCAGAGGCTGGAGAACTGCCATTTAATTGTCAGCGCTATCAATTAAAGGAGTGCTTGAGTCAGATGTCATCCAGAGCTTACAGACCCAGCAGAGTGGCTAGGAAATGCTGACGAGAAGTATCAGCCTAGTGAGAACCTTACCAATGGCTCTCCCAGAACTCCAAACCTAATTAATTCTGCTGATCTTTTATTTGCATCTGCATTTGCATTGCAGTTAAATTAAATACAGCTATGTGCACGGAGCTTGGCAAAGCCTGGGTAGATAGGAAACAAGAAGCATGAAGCAAAAACGGTGATTCTGGGGTTTTGCCTGTTGTTTAGTAGAGGGGGAAATGTAAGTCTAATAGCTTACAGAGTGCTACAATTCCCCCAAGTGTTAGGAATTATGTTACAACTCAAAGCAGAGAATCATTTCAAGGAAATACACGAAGACACGATTGCCCAGTACATGAAAGTCAAAATCCTAATTGGCAGAAGAAGTAGAATAAAGCAAACTTCCTACAAACAGCAGAAATCATTCTGGAATGTCAGCAGTGTCCCTGCTGTCTGTAAAGCACAGGTAACAGAGGCAAGCTAAAGGTATTGAGTAGTGCCCATCCAGTCACCCACAGAAACCGGTACATTCATATTCAGCTGTCTGCTCCTATGATTTGAGCTGTTTGCTTGGCATTTTCACCAACATCTTCTATCAAAAAGTGAAAAAAAAAAGCTCACATCCTAGTCACTACAGCCCAAATTTTGTATTTACAGATTGCTGTCAGAGTGGCAGAGCTAATAAACACTGCATTCACTCTGCAGATGTCATCTCACCTTTCCCTTCTCACTTACAATCTTGTCATAACACAAACATCTTCCTCTCTATTTCCTTACAAAATACAAAAGAAAAAAGTTATGGTTTTAATCTAACAGAGTACTCAGACTCCAAGCCTATGGATGGAAGTCAAGCTTTGTTAATGGTGAGTGCTGACTCTTGATTCAGGCATCTGATTTCAAGGTCCTTCTATGACCAGGTGACCTGCCTGGTGGATGTGGGGGAGGCCTGTGGATGTGGTCTTCCTGGACTTCAGCAAGGCCTTTGACACCGTCCCCACAGCAAACTCCTGGCCAAGCTGTCAGCCCATGGCTTGGACAGCAGCACTCTGAGCTGGGTTAGGAACTGGCTGGAGAGCTGAGCCCAGAGAGTGGTGGTGAATGGTGCCACATCCAGGTGGAAGCCAGTCACTAGTGGTGTCCCCCAGGGATCAGTGCTGGGCCCCATCCTGTTCAATATCTTTATTGATGATCTGGATGAGGGGATTGAGTCAGTCATCAGTAAATTTGCAGATGACACCAAGTTAGGAGCAGATGTTGGTCAGTTAGAGGGTAGAAGAGCTATGATTACGAAGTCACTTGATCTGACACCAGCTAAGCGTGCAAACAATAGTCATCTAACAATTCTGCTACTTTGTTAACTATGTTTCTGGTGCTGATAGCCCAGTTCACCAGGGTAGCTGTGTTCCATTAAGGCTGAAGGTCCTTTCAGAGAGGGCTATTTTATGCTGAGAGCACGTCATCAGTGAGGGTAATTTAAGCAATTTGCCATTTCTTTCCCAATTTTATGATTACAGTTTCCAAGAGTCAAATACAAGATTTAACAGCTTTCCTTCCATTAAAATTCACCTAGGCCACTTGCAGAAAACAGCCATAAATCAACATTTTCAAAACTCTGAATTGTTCTGATGATAAATCAGTGATAAGTTACATGAAAGCAAGTTAAATTCGGTGCAGCTGAGAGAAAACTGCCTACGCATCCTACTGGGTCTGTGGGAAGTGGATGCAAAATAGAAGCTGACAATGTATAGATTAGCATGGACACACACAGAAAAAAGCTATAATACATTTCAATTAAGCTGCACTTTAAAAAAAAAATAAGAAGAAGAAAGAAAAAAGCAAACCTAATTAATTAACTAAACTGACATAAGTGCTAAGGGCTATATCTACTTTGGCACAGGACTTTGGACACATTCATCTTTGCCACACCTAAATACAGTGCAAGCACAGCCTTGAGCTCCCCAGCACCAAGGCAGGAAGTGGAGACTCCAAGAGACTCCCATAAGCCAGCACCTGACATGCTAGTTGGCTAACTCCACCAAAGGAGAATATTGCAGAGGACCAGGTCTGGTGTGTCTCTTCTCCCCAGAGATGAGACTCCATCCTTGCAACCTGATTGAGGTATGTATAGGAGATCAGATATCACAACCTACAGCTCCTAACTAGATATTAGTAAGAAATCCTTTATAGTAAGTGTGGTGAGACACTAGAATTTGTTGCCCAGGGAACTTATGTGTGCCCCCTCCCTGGAGGCTTTCAGTGCCAGGTTGGACAGGGCCTTGAGCAATCTGATCTAGTGGAAGGTGCCCCTGCCCATGCCAGAGGGGGTTAAAACTAGATAATCTTTAAGGTCCCCTCCAACCCAAACCATTCTATAATTCTATGGTTCTACTGCAGGGAGCTTGGGCAACATGACCTTCACAGGTCCCTTCCAACCCAGTGCATTCTGTGTTTCTATGATTATATTATCTGAGATATATACCTCAACATTGTGAGAAATGAGCAAAAAAAGTGGATTTTTGAAGCAGGCAACATAAGATAGAAGGAACAAAATAAGGATGGAACATAACATCAATAAGATTGAGGTTATTGTAGCACAGAAAGAGTGACTGGTCATTGGAATGGGCTGCCCGGGGAGGTGGTGGAGTCACCAGCACTGGAAGTGTATAAGAAGAGACTGAATGATGCACTTAGTGCCATGGTTTAGTTGATTAGATGGTTCTGGGTTGGACTTGATGATCTCAAAGGTCTTTTCCAACCTGGTTAATTCTGTAATATTCTGTAGATCAAGTGAATCATGACATTCCCTACAGGAAACTAGCTCAGCAATTAGGGTGATGGAGACCAGAGACCATGTCCTTTTTTGTCTGAGAGATTCAAACCCTCAGTTCCTCTCCCAGCTCCAGTTGTGATAGCCTAGATGGAGCACAATGACATAGAAATTCCTCAGAGTGCCTGAGAGCTGTTGTTCCATGTTTGTCATATCTCTGGCTGCTCTGGAAAATATGCAGGTTTGCAAAAATAAAAATCAAGGACTTTTTACTCAGCCAAGATTAAATACTAGGGCTACCTTTGCTGACGCTTGCACATTGTGATGGGGAAGGTAGGCTAGCACATGGCCAACTCTTTATTCCATCAGTCCTAAGATAAAAAAAAAAGGCTAAAACATCACCCAGTATTCTCATATTTTTTTAAAGTTTGCCAAGGGAAGATTTGATTTTCTGTGGCAGAACATCTTAAGTGACCTTCAGTTCACTGATGGCAGGATATGCTTTGCTCTGATTGTTTGTTGACAGAGTGCAATACCGGTACAAGCAGCACAAAATGTTGCTGAGAAATGTGGGTTCTTCCCAAATGTAGCAAACTGAGAAACTCAGTAATTAAAAACAAGATGTAAAGAAATTGAATAATCATAGTATCATAGTATCAGTCAGGGTTGGAAGGGACCACAAGGATCATCTAGTTCCAACCCCCCTGCCATGGGCAGGGACACCTCACACTAGATCAGGCTGGCCAGAGCCTCAGCCAGCCTGGGCTTAAACACCCCCAGGGACGGGGCCCCAACCACCTCCCTGGACAACCCATTCCAGGGTTTCACCACTCTCATGGGGAAGAACCTCCTCCTCACATCTAGCCTGAATCTCCCCACCTCCAGCTTCATTCCATTCCCCCTAGTCCTATCACTACCTGACATCCTGAGAAGTCCTTCCCCAGCCTTCCTGTAGGCCCCCTTCAGATACTGGAAGGCCACAATTAGGTCACCTCGGAGCCTTCTCTTCTGCAGGCTGAACAGCCCCAACTCCTTCAGTCTGTCCTCATAGGAGAGGTGCTCCAGCCCTCTGATCATCCTCGTGGCCCTTCTCTGGACACGTTCCAGCACCTCCATATCCCTCTTGTAATAGGGGCTCCAGAACTGGACACAGTACTCCAGGTGGGGTCTCACCAGAGCTGAGTAGAGGGGAAGAATCACCTCCCTTGACCTGCTGGCCACACTTCTCCTGATGCAGCCCAGGATCTGATTGGCTTTGCAGGCTGCAAGTGCACACTGAGAGCTCCTGTTGAGCTTCTTGTCCACCAACACCCCCAAGTCTCTCTCCTCAGGGCTGCTTTCCAGCCAGTCACTGCCCAGCCTGTATTTGTGCCTGGGATTGCCTCGACCCAGATGCAGGACCCTGCACTTGCTCTTATTGAACTTCATGAGGTTGGCTTGTGCCCACCTCTCCAGCCTGTCAAGGTCCCTCTGGATGGCCTCCCTTCCCTCCAGCATGTCTGCTGCACCACACAGCTTGGTGTCATCAGCAAACCTGCTGATGTTGCATTCAATGCCACTGTCCTTGTCACCCACAAAGATGTTGAATAAGACAGGTCCCAGGACTGATCCCTGAGGGACTCCGCTTGTCACTGGCCTCCATTGGGACATGGAGCCATTGACAGCCACTCTTTGGGTGTGGCCAATAATGGACAAAGGTAAAGGCTATGGTTTAATTCAACAATTCAGAAGCAGAAATTGTATTTCTTTCAGCAAGGAGGTCAACACAGAGAAGTTATGATTCTATGATTCTAAGTTAGGAAAAGATGAGGAAAGCTTGCCCTCTTTCATGAAAGTCTGGGAAAATTCACAATATCTCAAAATATGTAAAGGTGCTGAAAGCCTCATTTTTTCCCAATAAAAACCAGAGGATATGAATCGTGGGAAATCAATGGTGCAGACAGTAAGAAAATTGAAGTTTTCGCACGGTGGCAAAGACAAAGATTCCTACATCTCCTACACAGAATGGATGATGATTGCTTGTAATAGAAATATTATTAATAATATTAATACTAGAGGAGAAATGCAAGCACTGATAAAACCCAGCCTAAAACTCAGGATAAAACAATCCATGCTTTTTTGGGTTTATCAATCAAAGACAAAGTATAGGCACTAGAAAACTAGAGGATGCTGAGACAGGAGAGGTGCCAAAAGGATGTGAAAGATACTGTGAATAGATCAGCATTCAGTATTCAGAGTTAGCAAGGGGACAAGGAATTTTTTAAAGTTTAGATGAGATGTCACTGGTGCTTAGTTGTGGGCAAATCGATTTTGACTAGCAAGTGCTAATCTAAGTTTTGCTGGCTGCTTTCTTTCAGCAGCTAGCAAGGATTACTCAAGCAAGCACTGAGCTTATGCATTGCCAAGATACACTGCAGGATTCACCCCTTAGAGTTCCCCAGACACCAAAAGCAAGCCTCATCAGCCAAGTCACCAGCATTTCCCACCACTGTAGGCACTGCAAGATGTCCCAGTGACAACCGGTTGCTGCTGCTGCTGAAGGCTGTGGCTCTGCCCTAGGCCTTACATCACATAGAAGTTTTGAGCACATTGGGGAACATTGCTGTAAATGTCTGGGAATCACTCCTTAAATTAACACAAACACTTTTTGCAGGCTTTGAAGCAGCCTTGGTACCCCATTTGCCCATGGTAGGAAAGGGGCTAAAATGCAGTAAAGCTTGCCATCTGCATCTTAGCTTCATCAGCCCCTCAGAGGCCAAGAGGGAGTAGGAGGAAATCTGAAGAAGGAAGATGGGTCCTGCTCCACTGCTACTGTCTCAAAACTAAAGGCATGAATGGATACATCTGTCTGCAAATGTACACACAAAGGAGGATTTGCTTGTAGGATAAAAGCTGTTGTGTTTCCCTTCATGGAGACAAGTTCTCCTGCACACAAGACTATTATTCTTCATTTGTTATTCACCATTTACCTGCTTAAAAACTTTCAATTCTCCAGACAGGGAATAGAAGCACTGTGGCTTAACAGCTCAGCTACAACTTCTGAATAATGAATTGCTCTGCTTTACCAGCCATCAGCAGGCTCCTCCAAACTATCTAGCAACCACTTATAATACCAGCCACATTTGCAGAAATCCCTGCTGATTCAAAACTATTTTCAAGTAGAAGCTGGCACATTCATCAGATTATGTATTCCCAGTAAGTAATTTAGCGCCAGCACCTGGCAAACAACAGAAGACAGTACTATGGAGTCATCAGAAAGAAATAAACTCTGAAAACTTCCAGTTTGGGGGGAAAATCACAGGAAAGAAAGAATAGAATAGAATAGAATAGAATAGAATAGAATAGAATAGAATAGAATAGAATAGAATAGAATAGAATAGAATAGAATAGAATAGAATGGCTCAGTTGGTAGTGCATCAGACCCTTAATGGGAAGGTCATGAGTTCAAGCCTGCAGTGGGCAGTAGTGTCCTCTCTACTCTAGTCATGAGGTCTGTGGTGACAGGTTGGACCTGATGATCTTTGAGGTCTCTTCCAACCTTAGGAATACTGAATACTGAATATTGAATAGATCAGGTTGGAAGAGATCATCAAGATCTCTTCAAGATCATCGTGTCCAACCTATCATCCAACACCACTTAATCAACTAAACCATGCAACCAAGCACCCTATCAAGTCTCCTCCTGAACACCTCCAGTGATGGTGACTAATCAAAAGATATTGTTATTTGTTGAAAGGTATTTCATTAACCAGCAACAATGATTTGCAATTCTATAAGACTTCTTGCAAAAATAACCACCCTGAGGAATTTCAGTTAGCTGCTTCTCTGGGCTGACCAGCAAAGAGAAGTGCTGAACAGCTCCACACTGTTGTTTCAATGAGAAGGAAGGGACCCAGCTGGCAGAAGTAGATTTAATTTCTGATTGAGAGAAGTGACAGGATTGGAACCTGTGTTGAGTTTTACTGTGTTTAGCTAGGCAGGGTAACTTAGGGACTACATGACCAAATAAACTGTAGCCCATCCTCTACCTTTGCTCCCTTCTTCCTACCCTGTGAAGCACAAACCTGAAAGAGCAAGTAAAAGTTACTAGCTTATGCAGAAAAGGCATCCCAAATGAATCACCACCACGGAAGGGGTCTTCACTCCTGTTCTCATTAGACAGTGGCCAGCATTTTCAGAAATCCCAAAGAAAATCAAGCTCAAAGAGGTTTAGAGGTCATCTCATTCATCAGAATGCACAAGGCAGGGGCAGCTCTATCCTTGCCAGCCTGGTACATGCTTGTCTGCAGGGAAATACTTGGTTGTTTCTATGATTTTCTTTCAAAAACAAAAGAAGGATGGTAATACAGTACGTAATGTGTTAGAGAGTTGTTAGCTATTGGAATGGGCTGCCCAGGGAGGTGGTGAAGTCACCGTCCCTGGAGGTGTTCAAGAGGGGATTGGACGTGGCATTTGGTGCCATGGTTTAGTAGTCATGGGGTGTTGAGTGACAGGTTGGACTTGATGATCTTTGAGGTCTCTTCCAATCTTACTGATTCTATGATTCTAAGGACTCTATGATTCTATAACTCTAAATGTCTTCAGTGATGAAGAAAACCCAGGCTCCCCAGCAATCTACTCCAGAGCTCAGCTGGCCATACTGGTAACAAATGTGGCCTAATGTGTAAGCTAAATCTCTCTGTTGGAACTTAAGCCAATTACTTCATCTTTGTAATGGAAATAGAGAGCATTTGACTGACTTCTGTGCAGTTCTGGTGTACATATTTGAAGATTATTGTGTCTCACTTCAGTAACTTCTCTAATTCCTTCTGTCCAGTATTCTTCTATCAGCTTTCCATTCCAGTTCATGGGTTTAGGTTTCAGGCATTTTCATTCTTCTCCCTTGACTTTTTTTTCCAGCTGGCCTGCCTTGAGCTTGTAGAATGGTACCTGAAAGAGGATTGCTCTCTACAGCTACCTGAAGGGAGGTTGTAGACAGGAGGGGGTTGGTCTCTTCTCCCAGGCAACCAGCAACAGAACAAGAGGACACAGTCTCAAGCTGCACCAGGGGAAGTTTAGGCTCGAGGTGAGGAGAAAGTTCTTCACAGAAAGAGTTGTTGGCCATTGGAATGTGCTGCCCAGGGAGGTGGTGGAGTCACCATCCCTGGAGGTGTTCAAGAGGGCACTGGACGTGGCATGTGGTGCCATGGTTTAGTTAGTCATGAAGTGCTGGGTGAGAGGTTGGACTTGATGATATCTGAGGTCTTTTCCAACCTTATTGATCCTATGAACACACATCTCAATGAAGTTTCATGTGCTCTATGGTATTCTGTTCATATGTCATCATTTGCTGTGGGTTACTTTGTTCTGTTTTCAGGAACATGGTATTTTTTACTAATTTAAATTAAGATGCACAGTTAGGGCAGATTTATTTATTTGCACATTTGCTTTTTTTCAGGAATTCAAGCTTATCAACTTTTTTTACAGCTTGCTTTTACACATGTGATCATTCTTACCTGTTTGTGGATAGCAATCCAGATGTCTATCTATACACCTAAGAATATAAATCCTAGCCTCCCTCTCTCAATGTATGTGGGTGAGGGGATGTGTAAGAGACTAAATCTTGTCTCCCTTTATGTGTATCAACAAAGATAAAAACACCTTTGCTCCCAGACAACAGAAATGTATAAAGGGCAGACTGGACAACCACTCTCTGGAATGTGCATAGACAAGATCATCTCTACCCATCAGCTACCCCAGAAAGGGAGGATGGTGAAAAGAAGAATGGATTCACCACCTGGACACATACCTAAAATAACCCTGTGACTAAAAAACTGTACAAAAGACCTGAGCAATGCCTGCTCAGAAGATGAAAATACAAGAATAGGACAGACACAGAAGAAAAGACATCACCATGTAGCCTGGAGGCAGCAGACCAGGAGGAATCCTCTATCCATGTCCTAAGTTCTGCCTGCTGCAGCTCAAAGAGCTGAAGACACCACATGGTGGAGGCTGCTTAGAGACTTGGATTTGGACTTTGACTTTGGGATCTCTCCCTCCCCTCCTCCAGGGAGGACAGCACAAGCCAACAAGGATGACATCTCCTCCAAGCCAAAGCAGCAGCACCCTTCCTTGGACCCAAACCATCATGGGGGGTGGGGGGTGTGGTAATATAATTCTTTTCCCCTTCTCTCTCTTTCTCTATTTTCCCCCCTCTCTCTCCCTTTTTCTGTTCCATGCACTTTATTCTGCTAATAAATAGCCTTGCTGTTGATATTTGGGCCTCGTTTGTATCTCTAATTTCACAGCATAGGAATGTTCAAAAAGAATCGAGTTCCTTTCCCTCTCCAGACTGAGACAGGATGTCATCCAGAAGGACCTAGATGAGATGGAGAGGTGTGCCCAGGTGAACCCTGTGAGATTCAACAAAAGCTAGTGCAGGGTATGCACCTAGGCCAGAACAATCCTCACTATCAATACAGACTAGGGCCTGAGGTGATAGAAAGCAGCCCTGTGGAAAAGGACTTGGGGGTGCTGAGGGATGAGAAGCTGGACATGAGCAGTGTGTGCTTGGAGCCCAGAAGGAAAATCACATCCTGGGCTGTATCAAAAGAAGTATGGCCAGTAGATCCAGAGAGGTGATTCTGCCACTTTGCTCTGGTAAGACCTCACCTGGAGTACTGTGTCCAGCTCTGGAGCCCTCAATATAGGAAGGATATGGACCTGAGGGAGCAGGTCCAGAGGAGGGCCACAATAATGATCAGGGAGTTGGAGCACCTCTGCTACAAGGACAGGCTGAGGGAGCTGGGGCTATTCAGCCAAGCCTCTGGGTGGACCTAATAATGACCTTCCAGTACCTGAAGGGAGCCTCTAAGAAGGATGGAGAGAGACTGTTTACAAATGCCTGTAGTGATATGATGAGGGGAAATGGCTTCCAAACTACAGCAGAGTAGATTTAGACTGGCTGTTATGAACAAGTTCTGTACCATGAGGGTGGTGGAACACTGGAATAGGTTGTCTGGGGAGGTGTTTGAAGCCCCATCCCTGGAGATAGTCAAGGTGAGGCTTGACAGGGCTCTGAGCAATCTGATCTAGTTGAGGATGTCCCTGCTTACTGCAGAGGGTGTTGGACTAGACGATCTTTAGCAGTCACTTCAAATCCAAACTATTCTATGATTCCATGACATAGGACTTACCTTTCAGATAAATCTTAACAGATTCCTTTAGAGGAACTCTTAAAGTGCAAGTAATCATCAGAACAGGAATGTTCAGTTTGACTACATGCAGAAACCCTGCATGCAAGAGCCACCAACAAACTGCTCACCGAAAGAACTGGAAGTCTGCCTAAAGAATGGAAGGTTTTAAACTGGAATGCAAGTGACACCACAATACATTAGTGAGTAACAAAATGGAACAAAAATACAAGCAAAAAAATGATGGTGCAATCATGGAACTGATGGAACAGCAGGAACACTTGATTCACTTCAGCTCAGCTCAGAAATAGCAGAGACAGGAGAGTTCAGTAAAATTATTTGAAAACAAGCAGTCTGTACTTTAAGTCAGAAATACATACTCACTTCCCAAAATGTTGATTTTTCAGACAAGGTAAAACACAAAGTGAAGCCACAAAGTATTTTCCATGGCAGTAAAGTTTTAGCCCAGTCAGTTTATCATAGAGAAGGATGCATTTTACATTGCTCCCACACTTCCCGTTCTGTCCTGCAGTAAATGCCTTCCTAGAGAGGTGTATTAGCAAATTCTCTCACATAGTTCCAGCAAACAGTTCTGATCTGAATGTTTCTGCAGAGGTGCCATTGCAATCCTGGAAGTGAGCTGCTGATGCCCTCAAGTGCTGTTTGCTGTGGCAGTGCCAGGACACTGCAGGAAGGATTTGCGTCTCATTGTTCAGAGTGTAGTGAGTGATGCGGAGTAATGAGACATGACACTGAATAAATTGATGGAATGAGATACAGCAGAAAGCATGGGACTGAGTCCTACAAAGGAGACCTTTGTGTGGGTTAATCTGAACCTTTAATTTAATTAGATTTACATGCAGTGACAGCAGGGCATGAAGGCATGAGGGCTCTGAGCTATTTTCTGGGAGACACATTTCTCCCAAGATGAAATAAAATACTGTTAAAAAGTCTTTTATGTAGGGCAAGCTGCAACTTCTCATACTAGGCTTTTTATTACCATTATATATACTGTTCCTAATGAGTACAGGGCCTCACTCTGGGAAGCAGCAAAGCACAAGCCCCAGCCTAGGGAAAAGCAAGAATATTGCCTTGATTTTTCAGAGGCGCAGAAATACAGGGTTGCATTTGATCCAACCATTAGAGAGCCTAAACCAGACACTAGCATCTGTGTTCAAAAGAGTGACAAGCAATTGCACTTGTGCATCAGCCAGCATGGGCCAGGTCCTGCCTCTGCCTTGGGACAAGCAAGAACAGTCACTACCCATGCTTGAACCATCGACTGCCAGCAGCCACCAAAGGCAGCCCTGCCTATGAGTCAGGATGAAGCATTTGTCTCTGATTTTGGACTTGAAGCCCATAGCAGAAACCAAGGGCCACACAGTACTTGCCACATCTGAGTAAAGGGTCAGGAACCGAACAAACAACACTTACTCTTCCTGTCCCTTCCTATTTTCTTCCTGACCACCCAAAGATATGCTGGCTAACCACTGCTAGCGAAGCATGTTGTAATTATCTTTTTACTGTATTTAAAGACAGAATTTTAAAGATTAACGTGAATCCTAATACCTCACATTTCTGTGCACAACAGACAACCCTCCTTTATTGGTGGGAACTTGGAACAGCTCTGATGTTATTCCCAGCTACAGTAGCTTGGTACCTTCTAGAGCTGAACTGCAGCATCTGGAGACTGGGCAGATGTGTCACCATGTCTGCAGAGTGTTGGGTGAAAGGAGATGCAGACTAACAATTCCAGTTTAACACTGTGTCTTGACTGCAGCAGTGACAAAAACATTCTACTTCCCTGATGTTTAAACCAGTCAAAACACATGCAATGCTGATACATGATAGAAAAAGAGCTTGCTTCTGTTTTTCTCCCCTGATAGTTCTCATTTGTGGTCCATGTCAGGCTAAAATCTAACAGTCACAGTCTCAAGCTGTGCCAGAGGAGGTTCAGGCTGGATGTTAGGAAGAAGTTCTTCATAGAAAGAGTGATTGGACATTGGAATGTGCTGCCCAGGGAGGTGGTGGAGTCATCAACACTGGAGGTGTTTAGGAAGAGACTGGATGGGGTGCTTGGTGCCATGGTTTAGTCGATTAGATAATGCTGGATGACAGGTTGGACTCGATGATCTCGAAAGTCTCTTCCAACCTGGTTAATTCTATTCTATTCTATTCTATTCTATTCTATTCTATTCTATTCTATTCTATTCTATTCTATTCTATTCTATTCTATTCTATTCTATTCTATTCCATTCCATTCCATTCCATTCCATTCCATTCCATTCCATTCCATTCCAATACACTATAGTGCCACATCAGCGGTGTGTTCTACCAAATTCTCTGAAGAGCAGGTTTGTCTTGCTGAACTGACCTTGGTCAGCAGGAGAGCTGGAAGACAACTGGACTCATGAAGACAGTGCAGAAAAAAAATTAATAAACCCCAACACTACTTAGCAGGAGAGATCCTGGGAATACAAGGCAGTGGGAAAAATCAAGAGGAGACTTTCACCACCACTTGGGAGGTGTTCACATTCAGTGTGTAGTTTCTTCCTTTGCAATGAAGGTGGGCACAAAGTCTGTACATGAATCCAAACATTGTGGAGCATTTGGATCTGGGTGCTTAGTTTAGAGCTCTCTTTATTTGCTCCTTACACTGCTCTAGAAAAAAACTGAGCTGATTCTGACAGGCTGGCATGTAGTCTTGCTTGTATTGCATTCAATCAATTCAGAAGAGCTCTGAACTAAAGCCCCAGATCCAAATGCTCCACAGTGTTCGGATTCATGTACAGACTTTGTGCCCATCTTCATTGCAAAGGAAGAACTTTCAGCTCATGCTTTTCAAACCTTCAAAGACTAATGCCTGCTCTCCCAGTCAAGACATCTCGCATGCAAGGCATGTAAAAAAGCGCAGTTCCTCTGGAGCATTTGACCAGAGCCAGTTTCAAGAAGTGTGTCAGCAGACAAGATGCACAGCTCTCACGTTGTCCTGGTAAAGCTCCTTTCTGAACTCTGAAACAGATTTCACATGAACCAATACGTAAGAATGTAACAGCCTTGACCCCAGCTCTTCCCATCACAACACAGGGCAAGTGGATTGCCCTTTTAATCTTTCCTTGGCACCCATCTCTACAATGATCAAGCAATATTTTACCTTTTCTGAATTCCCTTCAATTTATAGAGTTTCTGCCCTTGCAGGTCTCTGGTCTTCATATCTCTTAAGTTTTGTTTTACTTTGTTATTTTCTGCTCAAATTTTCACCAATCTAGATCCCTCTGTAGCTTTTCTTATCTACATGTATTCTCTTGTCTCAGTTGCACTGATAATTTCATTACCATGCAACTTCCTGCCTCTTCAAGATCATTAAGAAATCTACTTGATGAAGCTGGATCAAATAAAATCCCATACAAGCTTCTCAATCACTTAATCCATTTGAATTCATTAGGCTACACATTTTTATTCTTCAGACTATGCCACAATCTTCCTAATACAGATAACTGTGTTTCAACTGCAAAAAATCCAGAAAATACTTCATTAAAGTATTGAAATCCAAATATATTTCTTCTGTTGCTCCTTTATGCACTAGTTTTACAACTGCTTGAAAAAATAACCAAGTTTGTAAGACTTGTGCATTGTAAACCCAGGTTACCCATTGTTTAGAGGTCTATTATTGTACAAATGTTTCATGAACGTTAATTGAGTTCCCATTTTCTGCTAGGTCTGGTTTTATCACCAAACAGAGAGATCTAATTAGCATAGAGTAAGATGCATTCAATAACTTAGGAAGAATGTCATAACAAATCTAGATCATCCAGGTTGCTATAGCACACTCACTCACTCCTGTCTCTGGGTACATCAGTAGAAGTTTAAATCAAAAAGTGCAAATCTGTCAGGATACTCCTTGATGATAATGTGAGCTTGCAGCTCTGTAAAGAAGAATCACAGAATAAGCAATTACAGAATAAGTCTCTGCACTAGCCAGAAGACTCAAGCACATGTTCAATAGGGTCATAAACAAAATAGGCACGTGCTGCAAATGACAAAACAAAAAGGTAGGAAAAAAACCCCAATTGGAAACCTAATGACAAGCAGACTTAATCAAGAACCAGTGTAGCATTATGTGACATATGGTAGAATGCTTTAGTTTCAGGCAAAACTGAAAGCATTCAGGCACCTTCATGTACTCTGTAAGTGTTCGTCACTTGGAGTTGTTCTCTATTTTACTTCAGCAGGGTCAGCTAAAGATCTTCTCAGTCCAACTCGTTTCAGCACCAAAGGCACCCCATTTCCTTAGCTGTATGTGGCATCTCCCAGCTGCCCCAACAAGAGAGCAGATTAATTACGCATTCCAGCAGCATCTCCTCAGCTCTGATAGGGCAGAAGAAGTGGAGGTGACAGCAAGGGCAGCTCATGCTCAGGGACTGAAATTCTGGGCACGTACAAATTGGGGAGGGAGTGCACTGGGTTTGGAGAGGGAGTGAATCCTGTAGACCTGCTCTTTGATAACACAGAAACAAGATTGTATCTTGTAAATAAGATATTCTGTTAGCACATTAATATATTGTGTTAATATACTGGAACAGGTGTGTCACGCCCTGACAAGCACATGTGGTATGATGTCATGTATTTGCCTCTTGCTAGGCATACTACTGTTGCAGGCCAGAGATTCACTCAGCTTCCCAATAAATTAAATCAAAGTGACTTTGTGATGGCCTAAAGCATCAGTAGTCACATAACTTCAGTAGCCCAGCTGTACAGAAAAGATAGAGATGGTTCCATAGCAGCAGAAACTCTTACATAGCATTTTCACTACTGCCTGCACTGTTCAGAGACCAAGACACCGTAAAGCACCAGAAAGAAACACCAGGAATCCCACTCTGGATCACTGTGATTATAGGGTCCAATTTTCCAGAGACAAAAATTAGCTAAACATTATTAGGCTTGAGGTGAGGAGAAAGTTCTTCACAGAAAGAGTAATTGGGCATTGAAATGTGCTGCCCAGGGAGGTGGTGGAGTCGCCATCCAGGGAGGTGGTAGAGTCGCCATCCCTGAAGGTGATCAAAAAAGGATTGGACGTGGCACTTGAAGCCATGGTTTAGTTAGTCATGAGGTGTTTGGTGATAGGTTGGACTTGATGATCTCTGAGGTCTTTTCCAACCTTGCTGATTCTATGATTCTGTGATTATCATCAGTAAACAAACAGTGAAAATACCAGTGCAAGAGCCTCAGCTCACTACACCTATAAATTGCTGCTCCAGAGAAGTATCACAGAGTAAGCACAAAAATAACTGAGCAGTGTTCTGCTGAGCTCACTCACTCACTCATATTGCCCCAGCACAGCAAAAAGGAGAAAGGCAATCTGTGTGCAAATCCTTCAATGCACCACACAGAAGCATGTTTACAGTAAGTTATTAGCTTAAACTAGACCTCAGCACAGAAATTCCAGCTTCCTAGCTGGATTTGGGTAGCAAATATGAGCACAAGTGGATAATGCAACAGCAGAAAGGTTAAACCTTCATTTTTCTTATTCAAAGACCAGGTGCTGGTGTCTGCACTGTCTTGACAAAAAGAGACAAAATGGAGAAAAGGTTTGCCAACTGGTTTTTCAACATCACCTGAGTTCATCTGAGACAGAAATATCCTGACTGTGTGTTTTCCCTCCCTGTTTTAGCACATCACATTCTGTTTATGCCTAGATACAAAACCAAAAACCACTGAGGAAGATACACATCCATGCATTTTTCTTGTCTGTTCTTAGGTCCAGTCTAATTTCAGAATTCTAGGGTAGTGGAACCTATTTTGTTTAAAACTACCTGAATCTCCATAACACCTCTCTAGTTATTTTTGCAGGAAGATTCAGAGATTTATTGCCACTTTCCTCTCTTACTTGAAAACAAGAGACTTCTTAATGATCATAAAGTGCCCTTTCAAATCTGGTATAATCAAGACACTACTCTTTCAGGAAAGGAGACACTTTTCCCTTTTCTCTTACCTAATTAGCTTCTCTCAACATTCATCTTTATTGAGTAGTAGGTGCTCATGACTGATTCTCTTTCCACTTCTTTCTCTAAACTCTGGGCAAGTGTCTCTCCATAGCCCAGTGGACATGTTATGTCAATACAGTGATACTTGCAGTCTTCTCCATGTGCATGTGATTTACTGAACAATTTGATAACATTGAGATCATCAAGTCCAACCTATCATCCAACACCATCTAATAGAAGAATGGAATGGAATGGAATGGAATGGAATGGAATGGAATGGAATGGAATGGAATGGAATGGAATGGAATGGAATGGAATGGAATAGAATGGAATGGAATGGAATGGAATGGAATGGAATGGAATGGAATGGAATGGAATGGAATGGAATAGAATAGAATAGAATAGAATAGAATAGAATAGAATAGAATAGAATAGAATAGAATAGACCAGACCAGGTTGGAAGAGGCCTTCAAGATCACCGCATCCAACCCACCATCCAACACCACCTAATCAACTAAACCATGCAACCAAGCACCCTACCAAGTCTCCTCCTAAACACCTCCAATGATGGTGACTCCACCACCTCCCTGGGCAGCACATTTCAATGGGCAATCACTCTCTCTGTGAAGAATCTCTTCCTAACATTCAGTCTGAACCACCCCTAGTGCAGCTTGAGACAGCTGCACAGGTTAGGCCTCTTTGCCTTACAAATGTTTTATTCTCTGTCTCCCACCCAAGTGACATAACCTTTTGATTACAGAATTAACATACACTGTGATATTTTTGTTGTACATTTTGCATTTCACTTCTAGTTGAATAAAGAGAATTGGTGCACAGACAAAAGCATCAAGGAAAGTGACCTTTTGGAGAAGTGAGTTCAACTCTTGGCTCTGCCAAATCATTCTGTGGCTTTATCAGTCCCATCCAACAGCATGCAATGCAAAAGTCCCTGGTTTACTGGTTCTGATCAAGGAAATTATTAAATCAAACCTTCAGAAGAATGATGGTGCTCTACTTGCAGACCATTGTTGTTGCTTGTGCTGTGCTGAGCAGCTGGAAATGCCAGCTGAAGCATCCTGTGTGACTGTCAGGCTTTCTCTGAGTCAGTACCAGATTCACACAGGTCATAGAATCATAATATGGTTTGGGGTTAGAAGGGACCTTAAATATCTAGTTCAAATCCTCCTGCCATGGACAGGGACACCTACTACTAGATCAGGTTACTCAAGGCCCCATCCATCCTCACTTTGAACACTTCCAGGACTGGAACCTCCATAATTTGCCTGAGCAACCTGTTCCAGTGCTTCATCACCCTCCTGGTAAAGAATTCCTTTCTGATGTAGAATCTAGAACTATCTTCTTCCAGTTTGAAGTCATTACCCTTCATCTATCACTACATAACTCTATAAAAAGTCCTTCTCCAGTTATCCCACAGGCCCACTTCACATTTTGGAAGGCTGCTATAGTGTCTGCCTTAAGCCTTTTCTTGTCCAGACTGAACAACCCAAACTCAGGCTGTCTTTATAGGAGAGAGGCTGCAGATCATCTTCTGCCCCTCCTCTGGACCCTCTCCAGTAGTTCCATGTCCTTCCTATGGTTGTTACAAATAAAAAGTAATAAGGCAAGAAATTAATAAAATCATAAATGATTTATCAATTTGGCTCTGCCTGCCGTGTAACTATATACAAAAGTTACAAGGGGTTCGGTATTTGGTTGAAAAATTATCTTCACAATAGGAATTATTACAAATGCTTTGAGAACAGTATTTGGAAGAAGATAAATCCAAAAGCAGGATGTTACCCCACTCACAAAAGGGTGGAAGTTCCCAGAGACCTTAGGAATATATCGATTACTCACAATGCCATTTGCCAATCATGGAAATGTCTCTTTGTCTCTTTTTTATCAGAAAATCCTTCTGTACTGCTGCTGCTTATGATCTGCATGTGTGTAGGGCACACAGAAGAGCCTCATGATCTCTGCAGCTCACTTAGAATCATAGAATTGTTAGGGTTGGAAGGGACCTCAAGGATCATCTAGTTCCAACCCCCCTGCCATGGGCTGGGACACCTCACACTACATCAGGTTGCTCAGAGCCACATCCAGCCTGGCCTTAAAAACCTCCAGGGACGAGGCTTCCACCACCTCTCTAGGCAAGCTGTTCCAGTGTCTCACCACCCTCATGGGGAAGAATTTCTTTCTAACATCCAATATGAATTTACCCATTTCTACTTTTGTTCCATTTTCCTAGATCTGTCATTCCCTGATAGGATGTGTTCTGCCACTGTATGTATGAGGCAAGGAGAATTCAGAGAGTGCTGCAGAGTATGGAGCATAGCTAATCAACTCTGACTCAAGTGGGTGAGAAGAGGGACTGGTTCCTGTCAAATTTTCAAGTGATCATAGAATTATAGAACCATTTAGGTTGGAAAAGTTCCTTAAGATCAAGTCCAACCATTAACCTAGCACTGCCAAGTCCACCACTAAACTGTGTCCCTAAATACCACACCTACATTTTTATATACCTTTTATATACCTTTTAAATACCTCTGGGGGTTGGTGACTCAACTACTTCCCCGGGCAGCCTGTTTCAGTGCTTCACAAACTCCCTGGTGAGAAATTTTCCCTAATATCCAACCTTATCCTTCCATGGCACAACTTGAGTCCATTTCCTCTTGTTCTATCATTTGTTACTTGGGAGAAGAGACTGACCCCTTCCTTGCTACAACCTCCTTTCAGTTAGCTGTAGAGATAAAGGGACCCCTTCAGCCTTCTCTTCTCCAAACTGAACAACCCCAGATCGTTCAGCCCCTCCTCATAAGGTTTGTTCTTCAGACCCTGCACCAGCTTCACTGCCCATCTCTGGACATGCTCCAGCACTTCAGTCTCCTTCTTGAGAGGCCCAAATCTGAACACACTATTTGAGGTGCAGCCTCACCAGTGCTGAGTATAGGGGCAGGATCACTTTTCTAGTCAGGCTGGGCACACTGTTCCTGATACACATCAGGGTGTCCTTGGCCTGTGATACAAGTCATCAATAGAGGATTTAAGACACAATGTTTAAAAGGCTGTGTCCAATGTAATCTGAAGCTCCAGAACCAAATAGCAGTTATACAAACAATGGAAATCTGAAGTTTGCTGAAGAGATGAAAGGAAGGAAACTTAGCAAGCATTGCACTAACAGGGTTGCATTTTGTAAATTGCTGTCAGTTTGGTCTGAAAGGATTAAGGCTGAGTCCTCACTTCAGGGGGATGACTACCACAGAGCTCCATTTTGTTGATCTCTGAAAAAAAAACTCTTTCCTTTTAATCAAGCACTCCTGTAAACAGCAGTCTCTGACCTACTGCTTCTACAGTTTGAATACAAATCTCCACATGCAGATCTGAAGTGCCTTGTGACATTTATCTAATTTCTCGTTCCTTTATAAAATCCTCTGCACCAAAAAAGCATATGAAGGACCAAACAGGCAGGAATCTAGCACAGTGATCTATTATACCACCCTCACCCTTTCTATTTGTGATGCTGAGAGAAGTAAGCTTAAGCATACATTTTAATAGAGAAGCTCTGAAATCAGTGGCAGCCCTATTGCTCTACTCCCACAGGATGTTATTCTTCTAAGTAGCACTGTGTGCATTCTGTTAGAGACCTGTAATTAAACTCCAGTTTCTTTAAAAATTACAGTAGTATTCACTATGAGATGAGCTGTGTCTACTTCCAAAAAGAGAGACAGAACTGAGGTTTTAATGAAAGTCCACATTAAAGATGCTGTATCACTCTGTGGTAGTTGCAGTGCTCAGACTCCAAAAGGAACACGTGAATTCTGCCTAACGAACTTTTCCCTTTGGAGTTTTGTCAACTGTGCTGTGCAGTTTGGTACAACCCCAGTTCCTAACTCGAGAACTGGCTGTGTCACTGCTGTCTCTGTGTCTTTAAAAAACACTTGGGCATCTCCTGGAAAAGAAAAATATGAGCATGTATATCTAACACATGATTTGTAAGTGATTTGTAAGGTCAAGCAGATCAATACAGCCTACAATAAATAGATATATGAATGAGGAGCATTCCGGGCCTAATGACATACTTGAACACACCTGAATGTAAGGTATTTCTATTTACTTAGTCCTTAGATGACCTTCTCTTGAATTTCTTACAAGATAGCAAAGACTCTCTGACCAAGGAGGTAAAAAAAGAAAAGTAAAAAAAGAAATAATTTCATAGTTTTCATAGGTTTCATTCAGGGTTGGAAGGGACCACAAGGATCATCTAGTTCCAACCCCCCTGCCATGGGCAGGGACACCCCACATTAGATCAGGCTGGACAGAGCCTCATCCAGCCTGCTCTTAAACACCCCCAGGGACAGGGCCTCGACCACCTCCCTGGACAATCGACCACCTCTCTGGACATTTTCAGGGCACTGTGATCAGTAAGTCTATAATCCCTACTACCAAACAAAGAAAAGAACATCAGATCACACTCAACCAGGTGTCAGTTACAGAGAGCTAAAAATCTAAGGCTGCATCTGACTCTCTGGGCTCACAAATCAACTGCCAAGTCAAATCCCAGAGGCTGGCCCAAATACAGAGCAACAAAGAACAGAAACTAATGGAGGTCCCTCAATTCTCATTCAGGATTTTCCCTGATCTGCCATCAATTACATAATATCATTGTTATTATCTCAAGTGCCAATATATGCTCTGGAACTCCCTAAAGCTTTGTCCAGAGATGTTTAAGTGCCTTTTATCCCACTACAATATTGAGCTGCTGCAATACACAGAAGATGAATGATCCTTTTTAGCTTCTTCCTAATAACGTTTTTCTTATGACCAATATCCAGCAAAAGTAAGATGATGCTCAGCATAACTTTGTTTTCCCCAATTCATAAATCTGTTGTGGTCTTTAGAAATGTAACCCAAGTGTGTGTAGGAAGTGCATGGCGCAGCAGTGTTCGGGAAAGCTCAGTAGGACAGTGTTCAACATTCCAAGAGCATCTCAGAATTGTTTAGGAGGCAAACCTCAAATTAATGAGATTTTGAGACACATCTTAGCTTTCCTGAAACATAGAAGAGACCCCAGTCTACCATACAACCAGGGAGGAGAAAGGCATTTGGTAATCATTGTTTTGTAACATCTAGATTAATAAAACTCAGGCTTCAATCTAAATTTCTGGAATCTATGATATGCCAGAACCAAAATGTATTAACTACTAATGAAACCAACAAGACAAGTAATTTCTTGACCTTAAGCCACTAGTAAAGTTTCCTTTTTAGAGAAACTTTTGGAGTTACTGCCATATAACAACTTGCCTGCATATGAAGCCACTGGGAATCTGTTGCTGGAGGCAGAGATCTCTGCCAGGAGCAGGAGGCACTGAATTGTGTTGGTGAGTAGAATTTAATCTTTCAGTCTGTTTCTTTGCTAAACACCTGTACATCCAAACAACCACTTTTCTATCATCTTCTCCTATTCTCTCCTCAGCCAGTGCTCCCTCAGCCTTGCCCTTCTAAATCTGAAAGGAACTGAAAATATTCCCTGACTGGGACAGAAAATCCCAGATAACTTTAGCAAAGAGTAACAATATCAACAACAAAAATTCCTGAAGGATGCTTGAAATAAACTGAAACATCTGGTCTTGCCTTCTGATTTATTATATATGTCATGTTGTTTCTGAACTTTGCATCCTAGAGTTAAATCCAGTCCTGATCAGGCAGCCTAGGTATTAGATTAACTGACTTAAGCTCTCTGAAACAGTGATAGCCAGGGACACAGTCTGGTTCTTCTTCACTGACTTTTCAGATGTAGCTCCACCTGGGCTATTTTTCACAGAGCCAGCTGGTTCCTTCTTACTTCAGGGGCTCCCAAGCTCTTCCAACTAGCCATTGAGCAATGGTGCTCTGTCTTTCTTCGTCGATACCCCACGCAGTGCAACCAACGTAGTTAACCAGTGCATTATCACAGATGTATCAGCATCCTGAAAGAATCTTCTCCTACTTCTTCTGTCATCATTCAGAGGAAAGGCCCAAAACTCACTGTTGTTGCTTTGGGGAATCATACTCCCTGTTACTCAAAGCTATCTATGCAAAAGATCTCCCCTGATGGCTCCAGGTGAATAATTAGAAATGCTAGCATTTTCTTGCAACCTCCAGCAAAACCTCACCCAGAACTGGCTCATGTACAACTCTGAGATGGGCCATTGCTATGTTAAAATCTGGGGACACTGTATACACTGAAAGAGGCTTGCAGAAAGAAGAACTGAGATAACCTGCAGGGAGCACTAAGGATAGCTGAGATCATCCAAACATTGCTGCACAAACTGTTCCAGAAAGAGAGCAACCCCTTCTCTCCTTGACCATTTGAGAGGCATCCAGGTCCTTTGCTAAGCAATACCAAAAATAGTTAATAGGTGCAGCCAAGAAGCAATTTAGATATGGTCATCTTTTTTATTTGAGCAATTTGAATGTTCCCACTCACAAGATGAAATCTGCTCTGTGTTGTGAGACAACACACTGTTAACACTGCTACAAACTCAATCCACTTTCTCACTCCAGAGTAACTAAATAGGGCTGTGGAAGCATACACAACTTAATTTTGCTCAGTGAGATCAAAGAAGGTGTTTCATAAATGAAATGCCCTTGAGTCCACTCTGCTGACTCTTAATCCTCTACAAAGCAGTTTGCCTGCATTGTTGACTTGCTTGTATTTGCCCCAGAGGACACTCCAGACTTCAGAAACCTGCACCCATTTTATGTCAGCAATAGAAAAAGGAGGTTAGTGGACACTGTGGCTGCCAGAGGAGAGGAGAGGAGAGGAGAGGGAGAGGAGAGGAGAGGAGAGGAGAGGAGAGGAGAGGAGAGGAGAGGAGAGGAGAGGAGAGGAGAGGAGAGGAGAGGAGAGGAGAGGAGAGGAGAGGAGAGGAGAGGAGAGGAGAGGAGAGGAGAGGAGAGGAGAGGAGAGGAGAGGAGAGGGAGAGGAGGAGAGAGGAGAGGAGAGGAGAGGAGAGGAGAGGAGAGGAGAGGAGAGGAGAGGAGAGGAGAGGAGAGGAGAGGAGAGGAGAGGAGAGGAGAGGAGAGGAGAGGAGAGGAGAGGAGAGGAGAGGAGAGGAGAGGAGAGGAGAGGAGAGGAGAGGAGAGGAGAGGAGAGGAGAGGAGAGGAGAGGAGAGGAGAGGAGAGGGAGGAGAGGGAGGAGGGAGAGGAGAGGAGAGGAGAGGAGAGAGAGAGAGGAGAGGAGAGGAGAGGTTCGGAGAGGAGAGGTTCGGAGAGGAGAGGAGAGGTTCGGAGAGGAGAGGGTTCGGAGAGGAGAGGAGAGGAGAGGAGAGGAGAGGAGAGGAGAGGAGAGGAGAGGAGAGGAGAGGAGAGGAGAGGTTCGGAGAGGAGAGGGAGAGGTTCGGAGAGGGAGAGGTTCGGGAGAGGAGAGGTTCGGAGAGGAGAGGTTCGGAGAGGAGAGGTTCGGAGAGGAGAGGAGAGAGAGAGGAGGAGGAGAGGAGAGGTTCGGAGAGGAGAGGAGAGGAGAGGTTCGGAGAGGAGAGGAGAGGAGAGGTTCGGGAGGAGGAGAGGTTCGGAGAGGAGAGGAGAGGTTCGGAGAGGAGAGGCTCGGAGAGGAGAGGTTCGGAGAGGAGAGGAGAGGAGAGGTTCGGAGAGGAGAGGTTCGGGAGAGGAGAGGTTCAGAGAGGAGAGGAGAGGAGAGGTTCGGAGAGGAGAGGAGAGGTTCGGAGAGGAGAGGAGAGGTTCGGAGAGGAGAGGAGAGGTTTCGGAGAGGAGAGGTTCGGAGAGGAGAGGAGAGGAGAGGAGAGGAGAGGAGAGGAGGAGGAGGAGAGAGAGAGGAGAGGAGAGGAGAGGAGAGGAGAGGTTCGGAGAGGAGAGGAGAGGGAGAGGAGAGGAGAGGAGAGGAGAGGAGAGGAGAGGAGAGGAGAGGAGAGGAGAGGAGAGGAGAGGAGAGGAGAGGAGAGGAGAGGAGAGAGAGGAGAGGAGAGGAGAGGAGAGGAGAGGAGAGGAGAGGTTCGGAGAGGAGGGAGAGGAGAGGAGAGGAGAGGAGAGGAGAGGAGAGGAGAGGAGAGGAGAGGAGAGGAGAGGAGAGGAGAGGAGAGGAGAGGAGAGGAGAGGAGAGGAGAGGAGAGGAGAGGTTCGGAGAGGAGAGGAGAGGTTCGGAGAGGAGAGGTTCGGAGAGGAGAGGTTCAGAGAGGAGAGGAGAGGAGAGGTTCGGAGAGGAGAGGAGAGGTTCGGAGAGGAGAGGGAGAGGAGAGGTTCGGAGAGGAGAGGTTCGAGAAGAGAAGAGAAGAGAAGAGAAGGAAAAGAGAAGAGAAGAGAAGAGAAGAGAAGAGAAGAGAAGAGAAGAGAAAGAGAAGAGGAAGAGAAGAGAAGAGAAGAAGAGAAGAGAAGAGAAGAGAAGAGAAGAGAAGAGAAGAGAAGAGAAGAGAAGAGAAGAGAAGAGAAGAGAAGAGAAGAGAAGAGAAGAGAAGAGAAGAGAAGAGAAGAGAAGAGAAGAGAAGAGAAGAGAAGAGAAGAGAAGAGAAGAGAAGAGAAGAGAAGAGAAGAGAAGAGAAGAGAAGAGAAGAGAAGAGAAGAGAAGAGAAGAGAAGAGAAGAGAGAGAGAGAAGAGAAGAGGAGACCAGACCAGACCAGACCAGGTTGGGAGAGACCTTCGAGATCATCAAGACCAACCCATCATCCAGCACTGTCTAATCAACTAAACCATGGCACCAAGCACCTCATCCAGACTCCTCCTAAAACACCTCCAGTGATGGTGACTCCACCACCTCTCTGGGCAGCCCATTCCAGGGGCAAATCACTCCTTCTGTGAAGAATTTCTTCCTAACATCCAGTCTAAACCTCCCCTGGTGCAGCTTGAGGCTGGGTCCTCTTGTTCTGAAGGTTTCACTGTTGTGTTAAAAGATCCCATTCATGTGGTTGATTATGACAGGGACAAAAATTTGAGAAATGAAGAAGTATGTCTTGTCCACAGAAATAAGCTTGGTACAGACCAGAGTCCACTGAAGATTTAAAGATGACTACTTGTCTATTTATAGAACATCATAACTTATCACACCTAATTTTGCTAATTACAGCACTGCATGTTAAAGAAAAAGCCTGAAAGAAGAGATGAGGAGTACCACAGCTACAATGAGAAATGATTTTTGTTCTTATGGAATGGGCCCAGTTACTGTCTGTTAAACACTTCAGGCCCTGGTTTGGGTTTGCTGGAATTACATGCACTTAACCTCCTGTGATGCACAAGGTATTTCATTGACTACTCACTAAGGAAAACCATGCCAAATTAATTTTGGTAGAGGTATTTAAAAGAGGACAGACCACATCTACATTCTACCCAGACAATCAGCTGTGTTCACCTAATCTCCCACCTCCCAGACCATTTTCTAGTGCCCTTTTAGCCCAAAAGGTGTGTAATAAAATATTACTTAGAAATAAAATGCATTACTGTGAAAAATAGTTTCTAGTTAACTAAGCCTGCTTAACCTGCCTGAGAAGTGTGAGAAGCACCTAAATCCAGTACCCAGGGCCAGTCAATTTACAACCTTTCCTTGACTTCAGTCAGGCCCCAGGCATGAGATAATATTCTTGCCTTGCTCAAAAAAAATATGGATTCACTGGGGAGAAGAAGTGCTACACAAAAAGCCTTGAAAAGAGACCTGAAAGGGAATTGTGCAGGGCTCTGTGACATTTGAGTTTTGGAGTGTTTTCTCTTACACATAAAATATATTTTCAAGTGAATTTATCAGAATGAAAAAGGAGACTATCTGAAGATTTTTGGCACCCTCAAGTCCAAGCTGCTCACAAACGAAAACAAAACAAACAATAAAGAAAAAAAAGGGGGGGAAAACAAAAAGAAAAAAGAAAAAAAGAGGAAAATAAACAGTATGAACAGTCTCCATTGTTCAAACAGTACCCTGACAGGAGGAGAAAGGTCCTTTTCACCCATGATCCCACCAGCATAAATAAGGTACCACAGTTAAAACAACACTGAGAATGAAGGGAGGTTGTAGCCAGGAGGGGGTTGGTCTCTTCTCCCAGGCAACCAGCACCAGAACAAGAGGACACAGTCTCAAGCTGCACCAGGGGAAGTTTAGGCTCAAGGTGAGGAGAAAGTTCTTCACAGAGAGAGTTGTTAGCAATTGGAATGCGCTGCCCAGGGAGGTGGTGGAGTCACCATCCCTGGAGGTGGTCAAGAGGGGACTGGACGTGGCACTTGGTGTCATGGTTTAGTAGTCATGAGGTGTTGGGTAACAGGTTGGACTTGATGATGTTTGAGGTCTTTTCCAACCTTATTGATTCTATGATTCTATGAATATGTACAAAATATATAGTATTTATAATACTATACAGATATTTACAATTAGCAAGCAACATGAAATCCCCCTGAGTCAGAAGACCAGAGAAATCTGTTCCACTGCCCTCCCAAATCCCCCTGTCCCAAGAGAAAAAGAGGAGCTGAGAGTAAGCAGTGGGTTAGTGTTCAAGAGGGGGTTGGACGTGGCACTTGGTGCCATGGTCTAGTAGGCATGAGGTCTTGGGTGACAGGTTGGATTTGATGATGTTTGAGTTCTTTTCCAACCTTATTGATTCTATGAATGCCTTGCTAGCTTAATAACCAGAGCAGGAAGTCTGAAAATAGTCAAAAAGAAGCTAAATGTGGCAGACAGGCCGCCTCTGTAGTTTGAGAAACTAAGAAATAATAGGGAATAAAATAATGCTAGAGGTGGTGAAACCAGGAAAGGTCACTTTCATTAGAGGTGACCATCATCCATAGTCCAGCCTAATTTACTCTGTGGAGAAACCCTGAGCTCTTTTGAAAACATGCAACAAAGATGTGAAAGAAAATTCTCTTTACTTAGGTAACTGGATCCTTAATGGAAGGGAAACAGGGACAGCTGGAGAGTAATAGTAAATTTCTAAAAGGCAAGAGATAAGGAACATCTGCTAGCAGGGACCTGAGTGAAAAAAAAAGACCTGTCTGTGAATGGACTTAAAATATTAATATTCCCATATCTATGTTCCTCTGAACAATGGAAGAAACAAAGAGAAAACTTTGCACAAACAATACTTTTGCAGCACATCTCTGTTCTGTGGAATTTAAAAGCATAGTTCACAGTATGACATGATTCACAGGATGCCTCTCCACTATTGCATTCCCCAAGAGGATTCACAGCACATAACCCTGGAGACTGCAGCAGCACCAGCCCCTGAGCACAAATCACGACGTTTTAACGCGCTTGTTTTCTGTTGGTTGTGTGCTGATTTGCTTTTCTTTCCCTCTATAATTATAGTCTTGCTTGTAATATGTGCACCTATTACAATTAAGTGGCCAGATCAGCACAGACCTCAGTGAGCCAATGAACATGATCACAAAAAGGCTAATGGACCCCCTTGCCTCTTGGTTGATGTAGGCTTGGTGTGCACACCGTATTTTCTTACAGTGCCTATCTTTCATTTGAGAGAAGAATAACTAGCACTTTAAAGCAATTTTAGCAAACAGATATATGAGAGGAATAGACTTGCAGGTGACAGAGGTCTGCCACTGGCACCACAGCCATTTCACAGCCACACCAAGATCCATTTTGGAAGCAACTATAGCTATCTGAAGGGTGTTTGTAGCCAGGTGGGGGTTGATCTCTTCTCCCAGGCAGCCAGCACCAGAACAAGAGGACACAGCCTCAAGTTGTGCCAGGGGAGGTTTAGGCTGCATGTTAGGAAGACGTTCTACACAGAGAGAGTGATTGGCCATTGGAATGGGCTGCCCGGGAGATAGTGGAGTCACCATCACTGGAGGTGTTTAGGAAGAGACTGGATAGGATGCTTGGTGCCATGGTTTAGTTGATTAGCTAGTGTTGGATGATAGGTTGGACTCGATGATCTCAAAGGTCTTTTCCAACCTGGTCTGGTCTATTCTATTCTATTCTATCCTATCCTATCCTATCCTATCCTATCCTATCCTATCCTATCCTATCCTATTCTATTCCAAGATCAAAGAGTCCAACCCCTTGTTCCCATTGGCATTCTGATAGACAGTAGCTGTATCCCCTCCAGTATTCATTTAACTGGACTAAGCAGATAAGACATGCCCTTCCTTCTCTTGTTACCCACAGTAATCCTTCTGCAGACCTTTTCTGGTCTGAAGGCACAGCTGCCCACATGAAGCCAGACACCATCAGAACAAGCCCTTTCAATAAATCCTCTCTGGTGGACATAGCAGGATATATTCTTATACATACTTGCAGTGCTGCTAGCATCCCTCTTCAATCAGTCAATACTCCAAAGAGTTTCCTCTGACAATGGAGCCCAGCCCTCAGCTCACAAAACAGCTTGCTCAGGTGGCTCCACTGTCCTGCAGTGCTGCCCGCTGAAAGGACTCAGTCAGGACACAGAGAAAAACCATTCCTGTAGGAGGAATTAATGCAACCTGTGGCTTAATGCTATATATGAGGTCCTTCTTCTTGAAAATGGGAAACTCTCATTTAAATCACCCTATTCAAAATCTCTTCTGCTAGGTCTGCAGTATTCCAATATTTCTCAAAAAAAAAAAACCCAACAGAGGAGTAGCTAAGTTTTATCATTGAGACACTTAATATGACGATCACAGATTCACAGGAACCCTCAAAGGTCATCTTGTCCAGGCCCCCTGCAGTCACTCCTGTAAAGAACTTCTTCATTATATCCAACCTAAATTTTCCTTCCTCCAGTTTAAAACCATTGCCTCTCATCCTATACCTACAAGTCCTTCTAAACAGCCCTTCTCCAGCATTCTTGTAGGTCCCCTTCACATATTGAAATGCAGCTACAAGGTGTCCCCAGAGCCTTCTCTTCTCCAGGTAGAACAGACCCAATTCTTTCATCCTGTCTTTATCAGAGAGGTGTTTCAGTCCTCTGATCACCTTTGTGGCCCTCCTCTAGACCCACTCCAGCAGGTCTATGTCTCTCTTACATCAGGAGCCCCAGAGATGGACACAGGACTCCAAGTGAGGTCTTGTCAGAGCAGAGGACAGTGACAGAATCACCTCTCTTGATCTGCTGTCCATGCTTCTTTTGATGCAGCCCAGGATGTGATTTGCCTTCTGGGCTGAAAGTGCACTCTGTTGGGTCATGTCCAACTTCTCATCCAGCAGTACCCCCAAGCCCTTTTCTGCAGGGCTGCTCTCAGTTTCATCATCAAGATAGTCAAGATATTCAGTGGATCCAAGAAGAGAGGCTGAGACCCTCCACCCACCTCAGTATGGGCACAGGGCCAGGTCAGCTTGTAGACTGATTAGGGAATCAGTAGCTATTCAGCATACCCCAGGTAGTTTACAAAAACTGCATAAATTTCAGTGTGATCATTGCTACACTTGATAAAACTATTATTTTTCTTTTTAAATCAGAGCTGTCAGTCATAGAGCCCAGGCAAAGGCAATAAACCATCTCCAGCTTAATAATGGTTCATCTGCCTTTGTTCTTCATTCCCTTTGTCATCAGAAGAGAGAGGGTATTTTGCACATGAAAGTTATTTCATGCAAACTTTTGAGCACTGAAAAGGTCTAGTAAGTCAAATATAACTTTAATTCTCCTTAAATTGCTTTATAACTATAGTAAGTTTCAGACAAATATAATTGTTTGATTTGCTTTCCCGTGCATTTAAGTGCAAGTTCAAAAAGGGATTGGACATGGCACTTGAAGCCATGGTTTAGTAGTCATGAAGTCTTGGATGACAGATTGGACTTGATGGTCTTTGAGGTCTTTTCCAGCCTTATTGGTTCTATGATTCTAAGTTTCAGGCAACGTCTGTATTATCAGAATAGAGACAGACAGAGCAACCACTACCACATGCAGACCACACAGTGCTGGGCACCATCTTTATCTTGCACTGAGAAGGACAGGGACCACCACATCACAGCAGGGGACCAATATGTGGTATAAGAACCAAAGGCTGTACTCCAGGATGTGTGAATTCAGAAATGTTTGTGAACCAGCTCCTCATGGTTTGTCACAGAAGGGTTCAGGGGAGGGGTGGCACCACCAAGGGCCTTGTTTAGAGGACAGTGATGAGAAGCAGCTTGGCTGCAGAGAGCACAGCCCAGGGACTATGAGATGAGGAACTGTGCAGGCAGCAGGGAGTGGGAAGAAGCACTGCCAGCTTGTGCTTCACCCTGGGAGGATGAGGAGGTTATTGGGTTTTGATGAGGATATGAGATGATGAGCACCAGGGAGACCACCACAGCTTTCCTGGACTTTTTAAAACAGCAAAAGCTCTGATTCATTTCTCAGTGGTCCTATCTCTTAGGAGGGCATTTCATCATCCTGAATGTCCAAACAGATGTTCCAGATGGCTTATTAGCTAAAATTGATGGCAAATGTATTCAGACACTGAATATCAGGCCTATGTTATCTGCCTGCAGCAAAATCCACATTGCCAATTTTTTCTCTGAGTCTCATCTATTCACCCTTAGGTTCAATTTGTACTCAGACCTGCTGACATTTCTTGTATCATCTCCCACAATGAGCTACTGAGCAATTTTGGAGATACTAACTAGATTTGCAGCCACACAGGTAAAGATTTACAGTGATGCATGATAGGTAAGATGGTAAATTTGCAGTGTAATGCTTCTGACAGTAGAGAAAAAGGCTATGACAAAGCACCAATGTCTGGACAGTATGTGGATCTGCAAATACAACCAGGAGACATCAGCTTGCTGATGTGAGTCACTGCATATCCACCAACATCCACCACCTCAGCATCTACCTACAAGCTGGCCAAAGCTTTTTAACACTGTGCATGTGTCCCTCCTTCTTGGAGTGTGACAGAGAACTTAGTGCAAGTTGCTGCCAGAAGTTTGAACCATCAAAACCATGGGGAAGACTGAAGCTCTGCTGCAGTGGGAATTGAGCATTAGTTGGGTAGAAGCACCACCATCCCAACAGGTTCAGCAGGATGAATGAGATGAAAGGAAGGTAAGGCTCAGTGTCAGACATTCTGCCAGATTCACTGTGCTGCCTGCAAGAATGTTTTCATAATTGCTGCAGAGAACAAATGGAAATATTGTAGACGCACAAGGCCTTTCCTAGAACATTTGAGAGCAGGTGAAAACCATTCTTACCATTCCTGATTTTGGCTGAGGGATGACTCTAAATGCATCAAAAGGGCAGCAATAAAGGCCTGGTGTGGCCCAAGCATACTCATCTGAGGGATCCAGCATCAACAGCCAGGCTGGAAAACAGCTGGGACTGAGCCATGCCTGTGTGAGGGTGAGTGAGGAGCATAGCAATCAGCAGTAGCAGTGAGCCCATCTCAGCAGCCTTCTGGCAGCTCTGCTGGCACTGCAGCAGTACCAAGCCAGTCTCAGGTAGCAAGTACCCAAAATTCTGTACAGTAGACAGCACTGACCCATTAAGACATCTTCTTGACATAAGAAGTGCACAAGCAATAATACAGGAGTGTCCTGAAGGGTCAAACCCCCAAACATTCACAGAGCCCAGACAATGGGCTAAGCACCTGTGAATGTGATAACCTGGACAGTTCCTGGGGTCCAGGTGGTCAAGGCAAATGTATAGCACATATGGTTAACCTTGTAAGCACCTGTGAATGTGCAAACCTGGGCACTTCCTGGGGTCCCCATAAACATATACCTCATGTGATTAACTTTGTGATACAGCTGTGAACCATGTGTGATAGGGACAGTGAGTCCACTATCTCCCTGGGAAGCCTATTCCAATGCCTGACCACTCTTTCAGTAAATAATTGTCTTTCTAATATCCAACATAAACCTCCCCTGGTGCAATTTCAGGCCCTTTCCTCTCATTCTATCAGTTGATACTAGGGAGAAGAGACCAACACTCACCTCAATACAACCTCCTTTCAGCTTGTTGTAGAGAGCAAAAATGTCTCCCCATCAGCATCCTTTTCTTTAGACTAAAAAGCCTGTTTCCTCAGCCACTTCTCATTAGATTGTTCTCTAGACCCTTCACCAACTTTGCTGTCTTTTTCTGGACACACCCCAATGATTAAACATCCTTCTTTCAGTGAGTGGCCCAAAACTGAACACAATATTTTGGTGTGACCTCACCAGTGCCAAGTACAGGGGCATAATCACTTCCCTACTCCTGCAGGCCACACTGTTCCTGATTTAGGACAAGATGCCATTTGCTGCCTTGGCCACCTGAGCACACTGCTGGCTCATGTTCAGCCAGCAACCCCAGGTCCTTTTCTGCTGGGCAGCTTTCCAGCTATTCTGACCCAAGCCTTTAGCATGGGTTTTTATGTGACCTAAATGCAGGACTTGGCACTTGGCCTTGTTAACCTCAGGCAACTGACTTTGGCCCATTGACCAAACCTGTGCAGATCCCTTTGCATTCCTACCCTCAAGAAGATCACTCACACTCAATTTAATGTCATCTGCAAACATACTGAGGGTGCACTTGATTCTCTCATCCAGATCATTGCTAAACATATTAAAAAGAGGGGGTTGGTCTTTTCTCCCAGGCAACCAGCACCAGAACAAGAGGACACACTCTCAAGCTGCACCAGGGAAAGTTTAGGTTCCAGGTGAGGAGAAAGTTCTTCACTAAGAGAATTGTTAGCCATTGGAATAGGCTGCCCAGGGAGGTGGTGGAGTCACCATCCCTGGAGGTGTTCAAGAGGGGATTGGACGTGGCACTTGGTGCCATGGTCTAGTAGGCACGAGGTCTTGGGTGACAGGTCTTGATGATCTTTGAGGTCTTTTCCAACCATGTTGATTCTATGATTCTATGATTAAAAAGAACTGTAAAAATATTGAAGAGAACTGGGGAACACCACTAGTGGCTGGCTGCCAACTGGATTTAATTCCATTCATCACCACTCCTTGAGCCTGGCCATCTAGACAGTTCTTAATGCAGTGAAGCATCCTCTTGTCCAAGCCACTCAAGGCCAGTTTCTCCAGGAGGATGTTGTGGGAGACAGCATCAAAGGCTTTATTAAAGTCCAGATAAACAACATTCACAGCCTTTCCCTCAATCACAAAGTCCTCAATGCTGCAGAGTCCCTGTGCATTACTCAGGCATCTGCTACCAGAGCTATTCATCTACTTATTTATTTTACAGCCCTACAAAACTGCTCTACGCTGTTTCCCTCTGCCTTCTATTTTCCCACAGATGTTTCGATACAAATTATAGTAATTATCCATCGCTAAGAAATTAATTGTCATTAACAATTGTGTGAAACATAATTGTTATCAATTTCGTGGGATTTCTGTCAGCAATCGCCCACATAGCTCGAACAATCTGCACATTGTGGAAATGCAGATGTATAGACTGTCCTCAAAGGATAAGTTACCCAGATGCAGTTTAGTCCATTAGGCT